>NW_007586216.1:0-1116 GCF_000523025.1 Cynoglossus semilaevis | reverse complement strand
ACATACTTTTGAAATGGCAAACACAGGTTGCAAACACGAAAAAAAAACCAAACCAATTCCATTCATAGTAATGCACCACCACAAAGAAGAAGTAGAAGTATAGATGTTTATATAAAAAACTTCGGAGGAGCTGATTTGGTGGGAAACCCCATCTAAACTGTTAAAACCACATCTGCTGTTACAATGAACAGTGAAGTCCTCCACAGGGACAGATCATTTCCTCTGTCTATGACTCAGACTATGAGGTAGCATGCTAAGTCAACAGAGATATTGCAAGTAAACATCATGGTGGCTAATACTGACTTGGTTTCAGTCTTAACTAATGTCGTGCATTACCAGCAAACATTCACCTGAATTTGGGCTATTTCAATTATTTCATGGTTATTTTTACTCTGTCCCTAGATGAAAAGTTTGACTGCAACTGTAGAAGTTACACATTCACGTAATACAAGGAAGGCTAAACGGACACTTATTTTCATTCACATATCACTGTGGCGCATGTATTTTTTTTTTTGCAGTATTATTGAATCTACATTCCTCGACCATTTTCTAAAGTAACAATTCACACCTTAGAGATCATTAATAACTAAGTTTTGATTACAAATGTGAATATATACAAGTACAGACACATGAATGACAGACCAAGACTAGAGCAACACACATAGTGGAGTTAAAAACAGTCAATATTATTATGTTATTATAATGGATATTTAGATATCTATTTATCTTTATGATTGCCGAGCTTTAATTGAATTGTTTCTGTCTTGTTTTGCAGCTTGTCTCTTTAGATTCAACGTCCTGTCTCTGGTGTATTTTATCTACCTGCTGCTGTTGCCATGGTTTCTGTGTCCCAACAAACACACAATCGGAGGTAAGATCCGCCACTCACGGCTAAGCTGTTTTGCACAATTATTGCTTGCATAAGGCAGTTTTCAGCGAGGCTTTTCCAGTGACATTTAAGTGACACTAAGTCTACAACTGTAAGAGACTGCCGGCACCAAATATTATTTTTTACAGACTTATGATAACCTAATTAAAATAAAACATCTGCTGCAAAATGTTGTTCAGACTGTTTTGTAACCACATCTTTGACTTATATATATATATATATATATA
>NW_007586215.1:0-1117 GCF_000523025.1 Cynoglossus semilaevis | reverse complement strand
GCATCGTGGATGTGCAGCTGACAAATCCACAGCAACTGCGTGATGATAACACGTCCAAATGGATCAAAGTCTCTTAAAAGTCTTTTCAGCTTCTCATTGAATCGATGCCCGTTGGAAATAAATGCAGTTCTACGAGCCGAATGTAAAAAAAAAAAAAAAGCTTCAGTTCGACCGTTCACGGATGTCCCTAATGAAGTGGCCACTGAATGGAGTTCTAAAAGCGGAAGAAAACCCTGTTGTTTTTTAATTGCAGTTCATCGGAAAGCCATCGGAATATCACCATTCTGGATAAAAGTGGTGCATCAAACCAACTTCCCACTCCCGGGCGCCTGGGCTCCAGCACAGCTTAGAGTAAACATCAATAAATTTCAATGACTTTGAATCAAAAAAATCCAGCTGTGGAAACTGGGCTGAATGATTTTGTTCAAAGGATTTTTAAGTTCAAAGCTCAAGTTTAATTGGCAAATTATGAAGTAAAAAGAAAAAAAAGAAAGAAAGAAAGAGAACATGGATGTCTTATCTTAGGAGTTTGAAATATCGGCGTGAAATTCCTGCTCCAAGTCTGGTCCTGTTTCATATATTCTTATTTCCACCATCCTTATTGAAATAAAACACAAAACAAAAATCACAAAACGCACACGGAATGATCAGATTGCATGAGGAGATGCTGCAAAGATTACACCAAAGCAGTAATTACTGTAATGATTCAGTGAACAAAACGAACTCCCACCCTCATTAGCGACACCACGTGACTAATTTTGGTAATTTGATCGGGCTCGTCATCCCGTCTGTGCTGAAAAGACCTGGCAGCTTCATCCATCCTGACTGAACCTTTTCATCCACTTTTCTTTGGGATCCAGTCGAATCACACAGTGTAATTACACAGACACTGGTTCATCAGCTGATTTATTTTTTCAAATCAATGACGATTTCCTTTAATCAATAATATTAATGATTATATTTTTTCCCAAAATTTGCATGCTTTTCTTTTTCTTCAAAAAAAAAATACACTTAGCTACTCTGTGCTAACTGTTAGGTTCACTTTTGCCTCTTGTTCTTTTAGTCTGATGTTTGGTTTCCTAAGCTAACATGTAGCTAAATATCGCTGCCTGTTTAA
>NW_007586214.1:0-1117 GCF_000523025.1 Cynoglossus semilaevis | reverse complement strand
CTCCCAAGGTGTCTGTCCAGAAAAATTAAGACCTGTTGACAAATATATCTGGGTATAGAGTTGATCAACTCATCTCATCTTATCTCGTCTCCAGCACCAGGTAAGAAACAGCAACATCAGATCAGATGCATGAGCAGACACCGTCCACACATCACTCTGTTCCATTAACAGTAAAATAAATCTGCTGCCTCGTCCATCAGTGCGGCCTGAAGACCTGCCTAATAAATCTGCTCGGCGTCGCCCACAGACACCATGGTGGAGGCTGATATGACAGATGAAAGACCCTGACACAAACAGCCTCGTCAGAGGACGCCGCCGTGAATACGATATCTAAATCTGATTTGCAAAAAACGGTCGGCCGGAACGCGCCCGTGTGGTTACGTGTGTGTTTATTTGCTGATAAGCCGGCGGAAGATGAGACGGCGACCCCTCAGGTGACAGGTGATGCACTTCACATTTAACAAGCTTACACTCCAGTGTGTCCGTACATACAAACAGGGCGTAAGTAGCCGGGAAATCAATGGCCTCTGAGGGGGAGCGTGGCGTCTTCCCCGCCTGTCGTGTCTCGCCACCGGGACTTTAGATGCTGCTAATCCATGTTTAATATCAAGGCATACGAGAGGGGCGGAGGTGGAGGAACACAAAAACACGGCAACCTCCGATTTCCAATTTGGAACAAATAAAAAATTGAACAGTAATGTAATACTAATCAGGAAGTGTTGTTGACAGAGCGGTGATCTCTGACTCCGTGTGTGATGATGTTTTCCCACGGGGCTCTGGCGTGTGTGTGTGGATGTTTGTGTACACATGTGTGTCTACATTACATCAGGCAGCTTTGTTGACCGGTTTCCTCTGACCGAGCGCGGCCTCAGTCTGATGCCATAGACACCAAAGGCCATCGGTGGCCTCTCCGCAGCATATTGATTGCTGTGAACTGTCGCCAAAATGCAGGTTTCAAAAAATGACTCCAATAACTCAGCAGAATATTTCCTAACGTAAAGAGTGCACACGGAGCTGGTGACTTCATGAATACATTTGTAAATAAATACATTTTCTCATTTCGCAAGCCCACCAGAAAAAAAGAATTTTGGCTGCACTACCAATGATGGCCAGTAGG
>NW_007586213.1:0-1118 GCF_000523025.1 Cynoglossus semilaevis | reverse complement strand
ACAGAAACATTTTAATGTATTACAGTGGTAAATTAGATGCTAGCCTTAATGGAGATTCAAATTCCAAGACACGGGTTCCCAGAAGTGATCAGAACAGATAATGGAACCCATTTTAAGAATGCAGATTTTCAAAAGGTTGAAGAACGTTTTGGTATAAAACATAAATTCGGTTCTGTATACCATTCCCAAAGTCAGGTATTGGTAGAGAGAGCCAATAGACTTCTTTGTAGTTTTGGCAAAAACAATGGCCGTAACAGGGCTAACGTGGATGGACGCACTCCCGATAGTCCTGCACGACCTTCGTAATACTCCAAAGGCAAGCACAGGAGGGTTAACACCTTTCCAATTACATACAGGAAGAACATGGGAGTCTCCGGCTGGAGGCTTCACACCGGAGGACAGCGACCTAACACCACCCAGTTACACACCTGCATATTGGTCAGCACTAACAAATGTTTTAGTTTCTGTCCGTGATTACAGGTTGCAGGACAAGAAAGACTCACAAGGAAGCTCTTGTGTTTGTGGAGTTCCACTCCACAAACACAGGAGAATGTGGACACAACCAAGGTGGAGCTGTGGTACCATCTCAATGATGTGCTAGAGTGGTGGAACCAGAAAGGGAGATCATTGTACCTGTAGACGATTGGTCAACAGATGAGGACGACACAGAACCTCAACAAAGGGATTCACAGTGCACTACACCTGTGTAGTGCACTGTGAATCTGTGTACACTGTGTACATCTGAAGAAAAACATTGTTAGTTCTGAACATTGAGCATCAAGTGTGCACCTCTCGACAACACGAAGACCTCTCATAAACATATAGAAAGATAAAAGGAAGAGGACGTGAAACAAAGACTTGATTGTTTATTTTTCTTTTGTGTGTCTTGTGGAAATATATGCCTGTTTTGAATGATGAGATGGTTAAGTGACGTCCAAAGACCACTACCGTGGCATCCATTTAGACATTCAGGACTGTGCAGTTTGAGAGGAACCACACTGATCCTAATTTCTGTTATTCCTAGCTGTGGTATTCAGGCGACGGGGGCCTGCTTTGAACACTCACACAATTTTTTTCAAAGTGAACGCGTGGCCCGACCGGGACACTCAGCTAAGAGC
>NW_007586212.1:0-1119 GCF_000523025.1 Cynoglossus semilaevis | reverse complement strand
TGTCATTCAAGATGTCAACGTTGACTATTTGTTTTTAAAAAAAACACAATGCTGACCCTGGGACCGTGGTTGTAATTCTTCATTCAGGGAAATAAATAAATAAATATACTTTCAGTACCTTCTTCTGCAGAACGTGGATCTTCCTCTCCTTGACATCCAGCATGTCCTTCATGTCTCTGATCTCTCCCGTCAGTGTGCTCTTCTCTTCATTCAAGTCCTGCAGCTGCTTGGACTTCTTTGTCAGGAACTGTTCCTTCTCCTCCAGACGCACACGCAGAGCATCCACCTGCACGAGAGACAAAGGGAAGACGGCTCCATATGAGTGGGTGAAGGTCAGTGGGAGACGTTGATTTATGAATGAAAAACTTTTACTCTGCAATACAGTCAAACAATACCACAAAGTCTCACACATCCTCATTTCCCACTCTTCAGTTCAGTTCTCCTCCTGGCAACTCCCTGATCTACTCTAGACAATCCTACATTTATTACATCAGATTGAAATTATTATTTTAATTTTTAAAAATAGTCTTTAACTGTTTTTATTTCAGCAAGGTCTAGTGTTTGTTAAAATAGAAAGTACCTTCTTGACTCATCACAAAGATTTGTATTTTATAAATATTTTACTCGAGTCCTGGTGGTTTTTATAAATAAAGCAAAACTGTTTTTATTCCTCGATAATGGAAATCATCGCCACGTTTGTACGTAATGAAAACGTGTGTTGGTTGCAGCTGCAGGAAAAGAAAAATACATGAGAAGTGGAGGTCCAGACAGCTTACAGTTGTTTCCTCGTTTTTGCCGTTGTTCAACACACTTCAACACGTGGACTTGTCGACATTTGAAAGTCGTAAAAAACCTTTTTTATTTGACCTCGTGTCTATAATGTGAACCAGTGCGAAGTGATGCAGTCTGGAGTCGGTCCCATCATGTGATTCTCAGACTGTTATTGTGATGAGGACACGGATTCGCGAGGTCACACATCTGAGCCTCAGCACATTTTCACACTCGCACACTGAGAGCTGGCAGTGCGTGATCAGATGAGTGATGTCTGAGTACACTCCAGAACCTCTCATTAGAGCCCGCATTTTTTTGGACTGCACTAAAACACACACACACACACAC
>NW_007586211.1:0-1119 GCF_000523025.1 Cynoglossus semilaevis | reverse complement strand
TATGTATATATATATATATATAATTTTGTTTTACATATTTCTACTTTTCTCTTTTTGGTTTATTATCAATATCAGGGATTACTAGGGATTTCTGTGTTTTATTAAATACATTTGTGAAATAGTTTTGAATGTGTCGGTGTTAACCTCTTAGAAATTTGGCCCATTATGCATTATTTGATTCGAGAAGAAGCTGCCCAGTAAATACACACACACCAGGGCAGTAAAACAAGGAGCTGGTGAGGATTTTGGAACTTGCTCAACATACCACAACCCTGTCAGAGCTGGGTCTGACCGTTTACCCAATAGGTTCAAATCTTATGACTGATCAAGTGACTGGTAGTAGCTGTCCACATCTTTTAGATGTGGGAAGCAGGAAGTTATGTAACGTCCAACAGGGGGCTAAAGAGACAGGATAACCACAGGACACAGTTTCGGCTGTGACAGTTTTTTTTTTTTATTTATTGCTGTTGTTACTAAAGATTTAAGATGAACATAACGATTTCTTTTTTTATTGTATTATTATAAAAATGCTCCTTATGTAGCGGCAGCAGCTGGCCTCTGCAGCCCTCTGAGTGGACAATATTGATAAAAGTTAAACAAAAGTACAGTGGGGCTTCAAGATTACCTTCGAAATACAACATCTTACACGTTTTCCAAATTCCGAGTAAGCAACCTTTGCAAGATTTCCCTCATGATACGAGGAAAAATCGAGTTATTAGTGTTCAACCAAGCTCCGTTTTTCCACTCACATTCTGTCGTGCCGTCTCTCTCACCGTCCCTCTCTGGGTTATTTTACCCATTTTTATAACATTAATATAAAATGCTTTCTTATGCTATTTTTATTCTATATTATCAATGTATTTGATATTATTTATATCTATGTTTTTGATGTTTAGTTGAAGGCGGGAATTTAAATTAATTATTATTATATTTCTCGGGGGGTTGGAACAAATTAGTTGGTTTTTAGTTATTTAATCGAGATACAAGCGACATATGAGTGCTGTTATGGAACGGATTAAACTCGTATCTTGATGCCCCACTGTACTTTTTTTCTGTTAAGAATGTGTTTTTTTCTTTTCACTGGTGATTGTAGCTGGTGGTGCGGCTGTTGCAGCAAAA
>NW_007586210.1:0-1120 GCF_000523025.1 Cynoglossus semilaevis | reverse complement strand
AAGTGTCACTTGCAACTCTACATGTTAACAAGACCAGAGATAAAGGCATTTGAATTTGCTCTTGTACTAGCTTCAGAACATTTGACAGAACAGTTTTCTCTTTGACTTAACTTTCCTTCTCATACTGAATACGGCTGTAAAATAAGAATTACTGCACCCCTAGAATGTCTCATCGATTCCAGCAGGAAACCAGACATTATGCTTTCTTAGCCCTGTCTTCACATATGATAGAATGAGACCCTCCCAATGATGTCATTTCACTGTTGCTATTGAAAGCCGAGCCAGGACCAGACTTTTTGGTTTCCAGACTGTTTGTTAATGGTCAAAATACAACATATGTTGTGGAAACTGTAGCAGAGTATACATTACAATAGAGGGAAAGCTGCAAGAAGGAGATTGAGAGAAAGATAGAGAGGAGAATACAACGAATTGACCGGTATAACAGAAGAATAGTGGAAGGGTAGAAAAAAACTAGAACAAGTGACGGCGAAGGAAATTATAAATCAGAAATTCCAAGCTCGTTTGACAAAAACACAGTTGTATACTTCATCTTTTTGGTGTTTTAGAGACAACAGGGGAGCACTTCCACTCCACTTTAATCCCCTGTTAGCATTCTGGCTGCATATCCCAGTTAGGTTTGTGAATGAATGCTCTCAACAGTCTCAGGCAGGAAATTTTGTCCATCCTTTCCCCCTGTCCTCGCCTCATCATCTGCCCAGTTCTCACTCTCTGATGGTGATTGGCTGACAGGAAAGTCAGGGATGAGATTTTGTCGCCTAATCTGCCAGGAGATCACCACTGATGGGCCTCTGTAGAAGGGCTTTAGTAAATTACTGCGCCAGAGAAGGCAAATCCCTTCTATCAGATATCAGCTCTCTGTTCATCTCCTCTTCCATCCCAAGTCCCACACACTTGCTCTCCACTACATCACTCAGAGGCTTTGACTTTATCTCTCCTTTTCAGTCGGATCGTGTCCTCTACCTGTCTTGCTTGCTCACCTTTCTTCTCTTCTTCTTTTTTTTCCTTCCATCCTTTCTTTATCACCTTATTGCTCTGCCTCTGACGCCAATACTAGAATAAAACGAGTTGGGTAAAAAAAACACATTGGGTGAGTATACAT
>NW_007586209.1:0-1120 GCF_000523025.1 Cynoglossus semilaevis | reverse complement strand
AGGAAGCGGACATGGGTCCGGAAGGCTGCTGGTTCGAGTCTGGCACCGTCCTCACACACTGTTCACTTTGGTGATGGGTTAAAAACAGAGGTCACATTTGGTTGTGTGCAGTGAGTTTCTGTGTCACAATGACAAATAATTTAGTTTCACTTTCACTTTAGGGAATTTGTGCTCATTTAATGTACAGTGTATCATGTAGTATACTATATAAGCGAACATGCAAAAAAATTTCGTTTGTTAATACTTTTATGAGGGATGTCCGATAATATCTGCGCACCGATATTATTGGCCGAATCACTTAATTATGTAATATCAATAACAATCATTATCGGTTTTCCCTCCGATAATGAAAACCTTATAACTCAACGCCTATCAACACCATGGTTGATATCTGAATGAGAAACTTAATAATAAAATTCAAATAAGACATATCTTGTACATCAAATGAAAAATCCAGTGCCACATTCCTAAACGTAAAAGCACAAGACATCTTCAGAGCAACAGCAAGTTGACATTCAGGCATCTGATTGCCTTTTGTTTCTGAACAGTCGCCAACACAAACGTTGGTCTTTTATCACATAGCAGCATAAACAGTCCATGTCCAGTAGCGGGTGTCCCTTTGAGAGTGAGGTGGAGTGGTTTTAGCCCAGGGGAAAGTACACGGCTGTGATTTACTGCGCTGTATTTCCTTCCTTTTTTTCTACACTCCTTAAAAGAGACGACTGTTCTCGGTCTCCCAAGTTAATTTGAGTAGGTTTGTTGTTTTGAATAAATTGAACAATTTAACAATGATTTAAAAAAAAAAAAACGACGTCTCTTAAAGACTCATATATAAGTGGAATCAAAGTCCAGAGGTTTTTGTCCGGTGTCTGTTTTGGGCGATGCCGTGTGGTCGTTTGTTTTTTTTTGAATTCCCCACCACCTTGTTTCGTGGCTCGTAATGTTTCATTGCACCAGTTGAGCTGTTACTGAGTCCGAGCCACAATGAATTCGATATCCATTTGTCTCTCATCTATTTTTTTTTATCACCGCAGTCCTTTTTTAGGACGTTTTTCCCACTATTTACTGTGTTTGCTAAGTGTGTTTGAAGCCCTGTTTTAATCCAAATTACATTCTCTGT
>NW_007586208.1:0-1120 GCF_000523025.1 Cynoglossus semilaevis | reverse complement strand
ATAATAAAGATAGTGTTTAGTCCAGAAGATTCTTCAGAATATTCTCAGAGGTAAGGTTTCTTTGAGAAATAATGAAGCATGTTTGTTCAGGAGGATTTGGAATTATTTCTTTGATAAAATGTTGCACCATGAGCGTGAAGTTTGAAGTTGGAACTAAATGACCCCTAATTTTCCAAATTACATTGAACATTTGATTTTCTATATGATAATCACAGAAATATTAATAATAGATGTTGATTTAGCATCAACATCTTTTCACCACACATCCTGCACACAAACGTTCTTGTTCATTTAAAAATATATATTTTAACCTTAAAATACTCATTTATGGCCAGAAATAAATGTTTTTATATTCCTTGAAGGGTGATTATTATAGAAAAGGAAAACAAAAAGTGAATGAATGAAACTAAATATTATTGTTCTGATCACAGAAATAATGAGTGACCGAGTATGGACGATGTTAAGTACAAGACAGAGTGAAATCTGGAAACACTTTGACTTAGTAACATTGGTGTGATTGGAGCTGGCTGTTAACCAGGCTGGTTCCTCAACCTCTGTGTCACCTTAACTAGCAGCCCAGGACGCTGTGAAGGTATACTTAACTCCCTGTCACTTAGCAAAGCCATGTGCTCTGAGCCTCCATCAGGACGAGCTAAGTAAGATGGAAGACGAACACTCTCCGGCTGAACACCAGACCAGGAAATGCCACCTTTGGTGAACTCTCCCGGGACCAGAAATCTCTCAGACTTATTTGAATGTGCAGCTAAGGCCGAGACTCGGGGCGCGTGTCTTTCACACAGTTAATATAATTTCTTTTGTATAACTGTTGGGGCTTGGCTGTTTGGGGGGATTTACTTCACACTTGAAGCATTCACAGGAAAATCCCTGTTCCTGCTCATCCTTTCCCCCCTTTTAAATCTCCCACCATGCATTGGCATTGCAAACTACGTCGGCAGCCGAGGAAATCAAATCATCTATGTCTTAAGCCATCAGGTTTCATACAAAAATAAAGTTAAGACTATCTGCGCTTGATGCAGCAAAGTGAGGGGAGAAATATGTTTTATGTATGCGCTGCAAACGCAGGGCTGAATTCAAAGCAGAGCACATTTCCACTTCCCCC
>NW_007586207.1:0-1120 GCF_000523025.1 Cynoglossus semilaevis | reverse complement strand
CAGCCAAAGACTTCACACTCGTGGAACACGCCTCTGAACACACACAAGTAACGGTCTGTTATTAGGCTGTTAGGTCACTGTCCCTGCCCTGGAGGTCATGAAGGTGGTGCTGGTCTGTAGACTGGTTTTTACCTCAGCCGTACATGAGAGATTAGTCCCAAACAAATGTCACCCACTGCTGTTGGTTTATGATTTTACATAGCAAACAAGAGGGGGTGTGATCGGTGCCCGGCCCCCGTCTCCCTCGTGAGGTGTTTATGCCTGGTTGCTTTTAATACATCAGCAGAGTAAAAGTGCAGTTGGTGGGTGTTAGCAGGTGGAGATTAATGGCTGGTGCCTGGACCACAGTCACCTCTGTTCTCTGAGACCGAGATTAACCAAGTCTTAATGTAACGGCTACGACATGACTGCATCTGTATGAAATCAATAGCTCATACTTTTGCGAAAATTGAGTTTGGGGAGAACAGGGTGGAAGAGTGAAAAGTGGAAAGCTGAACGAGTGAGAACTCAAGTGCACACCTGAAAAAAAAAATGAAAGAAACCTCACAGCAGCAATCTCTCACTGACCAAGAAAAGTGTGGGGTGCAGCTCTTTTTGGTGGGCACCAGGGCACTTTAGGGGGTTCGGGGTTGGCGTGGGGGGCTGGGGGTTGGCACCAAGCAAGTGACCTACACAGTGGTTGAAAAAAAAAGCACCAGCAATCCTCAGATCACAAGACCAATCTATGAGCAGCTAACTAACCCATAATTTAGCAATCACTGCCTGGGAATTAAAGGGGAAATTATTCAATTATTAATTTCCAAGTGGTCCTATACTTAGAGGGTTGTGGGTTCGACTCCCCCGTTGTAGCCTGGCCAGGTTGCTAACTTCCCATATAAGTTAGCAACTTTTGTTTTACAGTTTAAACATGCTGTTTTCATGTTTGTATCTAGGTTATAATAGATGAATAACCTATATTTATATGTGTTTAGTTTTACAGTGATCCCTCTGAGGTCTGTCTCCCTCCCCCTCCTGCCTGTTTACTGTGTAATCAGCTTCATAACACTCAGGAATCAGTCTTCGCTGGGTCATTCCAATTCTACTAAGTGACTTTATTTTAGTTTGGACTGTTTAAATAAAC
>NW_007586206.1:0-1120 GCF_000523025.1 Cynoglossus semilaevis | reverse complement strand
TTCCACAACATCACGACAAATCATAATCCTGCAGACGTGGTGTTCACGCTCCACCACCAGAGGCCGGTGGCTACATCAGAGCAGGCACAGTGAGGGGTATTTGCAGGATTTACCCCAGAATACATTAAAAAAAACTCTGCCTCCACCTCTTCTGGGCTTTACACATGCAAGGCTATTACCCATCAGCCCCAGGTAAGTTGTTATCAGTGGCAGCCAGACGGAGAGCAGAGCAGCAGTATCTGCAGACTTGTTGATGGAGCGTAGCTGTGGTTGTGAAGAGGGTCTTAGCGGCCAGATTAGCATCTTTGACTTTTTTTTCTCTTTATTGTCATTGTCAGGGGCAATCTGGTGATGCTGATGTGGGCTGCTTGCTGCCGACTGCTCCAAGAGCGGTGTGTCCTAACATGTTGTACCATTTATTCCTTGTGTGTGTTTTATTCTGCGTCTGTTAAGGTTATCATGAAATTCACCTGACACTAGAGCAGAGGTTTGTGGATGTCCAGCCGCCAGATTGGTTGTGATCAAGGTTTTATTGAAATAATTGTTGTTCTCTGCCGTTTATGTGACAGTAGAACAGAACAGTAGTGTGTTGTAGAAATTACAACAGTGGCCCCTAGTGTCCTAAGATGACGAACAGCTCCATGTTTGTTACAGACAAGCAGAAAGTGCAGGAAGATTTAAAAAAAACACACATTAGATACAGAACAGTTACTGGTGCCAAGTCTACAGCCCCCACCTCAAATCTACCACAGGGGAGAAATGTCCTAAATGACCAACCTGACCCACTTTTTTAAAGATGCGCAGGGTTGCATTCACTGCTGCTCACACTAACCATAACTATTTCATATATTTGCCAAATCTCAATCCTTACCTTTTTAATCAGAACAACAAACTAAATGTTGAACCTTAAAACATCCTCTCAGTCAGCCAACAACCAGCAAAATGCCCCCACTAGGACAAAAATGTCCCTACAACAACAGAATCTCCATCTCTGTTATGACTCACTGATTCAGGGTTCACACAGACAATTATTTGATTTAAAAATAGTTTCATCTGCCAACTACATTTCACAGGGACATTTTAAGTTGATGTTTAAACCCACTGTCCAAAAATAAACTTT
>NW_007586205.1:0-1121 GCF_000523025.1 Cynoglossus semilaevis | reverse complement strand
TTTTTTTTTTTTTTTTTGGTGTACTTGCTGCTCCTGTTGGAGTCAGTAAGTCAGTAGGCAACCCACGAACTGGGGTTTGTATTCAAAACTAGGTCATGGGTCAACATTAATTTATTTGACCTCCATGAACTTAGGTAGGAATGTGTGTTTATGGGTGGTGTCAGATGCGTACGTGTATAAAGTGTCTTTTCTTTTCTTGAAACCTGGTTCACCATAGGTGTGACCATGTCTGTTTGTAATTTCTATTAGATTATCCCAAGAAATTAGCCAGAAGCTGTTACCGACGGCTGTGTAACTCAAAACAGGTGCTCGGCGAGGCACTGGCCGAGTCCTGTGGTTTAACTGAGGAATTTAAATAAACTCAATGATACAGACTGAGTTAGGGAAAATCGGGGGAAAACACCTAAACTGGATTCCATCCTCACATGAACTGAGAGGCACGTGAGCTAATTTTGACTGTTTGATGGACAAATCTTAGCAAAGCAAACGTCTTTGTCCAGCTCTGGAAAGCATTTTAATGAAGGAATGCGTTTTCGTGAAGTCTGATAAGACAAAAACAACACAGTTGCACCTCTCCCTTAAGCACGTGGCAAGGTCCGGCTAAGTGCTAGCAGCTGCGCCACATGCGCACCAATTTTGCCGGCATGATTAAATTGAGCTCTCTGTGAAAGTCATTGTTATGCAATCCATACAGAGAGGCTCAACAATCCCATTCTCATTATGCAACCATAATGCTTACTGTCCAGAAGGAAAGGAGCAATCTCACAGTCAGACACTAAATCAGTGTCTTTTAGACTAAAGAGTTTATTTCGTGAGTGAAAAATTACAGACGGCTCCTTTAATTTTATCTTCTAAATTAATGCCTCAACCAATTGGATTAGTAGTCACAGGCAGAAGTGACAGCTTGGTGATGTCCCATAGGAAGGGCCCGAGGAATCGACGGGCAGATGCTCCAACCAGCAGAGGTCACAGAAGGTCAAGCTGTTCCATTATGAGAGGACAAGGGTGATATTTATTCACAGGCGTCTTCTCCGAAGAAAGGGGTGAGCTTTTAGGGTTAGTGGAGATGGATACTTAACCCTCAAGACAAACTGCTTCAGATAGAAATACAGCAACGTAGT
>NW_007586204.1:0-1122 GCF_000523025.1 Cynoglossus semilaevis | reverse complement strand
AGGATGAAACAAAGTCAAAGCCAAGAGCAAATTAAACAACTCATCCTGGTTACGACTTTGACAGATTAGTTGACGTGGAAAAAAAAAAAAGTCATTAATCCCCTAGTTTGTACTGAATGTGCCCTGACGAAAGGCAGAGGGTAAACTGTCCTATTTGTCCTGGATACTCACAAAGGTAGTCCAAAACTATGAGGGCAGGCTCTGTTTTGTCCTAGCCACGTGGGCACTGCTAACCAACAGTTTAAACAGGTTAATGATTGATGGGCACAGTCATAAACTGCCATGTGGTAGTGAAAAACACACGACGCCTGGAAAAGTTCTCAAACGTCACCTCACTGTGCACAATGAAACAAAGTGTGACGCAAAAATCCATCAGTTCAAAATATGAGACTTTATTTTTACGAGCATTCTGTCTCGGTGTTCAATAAAACAGCTACGTCACAGAAACTATTATCAGCTATAAAACATAAAAACAAATGTCTGCTCCCTCTCTCTCTCTCTCTCAGACGGGGCCTTTATCAGTTATGACTTTTATCCAGTCCTGACTCTCACGGCTCTAAATGTGATTTTTAATTTCTGTGATGTTCTCCAGGGACCCTGACTCAGAGGCAACACAGTCCTGACTGATACTGACTTGCTAACGGCCAACAAATAAAGTACCTTAATGGACTCCACTGTGTTTGACTGTTATTTCCAAAGATCTCTAACAACGGTTGACCCTTTTTTATTGCTCCTCAATAAAATCTCCTGCACCTACAACTGGACTTCACACATCACCATCATTTACAGAAGCGAATAAGAAGGGGCGATGAGCATCACAGGTCAGTATCGAGTGTGGATGAGGCGGGAGATAAAATGTCTTATTCTCTATGGACTGAGACAGAAGGTCAAATGTGGTGGACAAAAGGACGCACATGAGGAGCTGAAACGGCCAATTACTCCCTATAGTTCACCTTGAAAGATCACGGCGGCTAACAACCAAACACAGTACTGTAAAAAAAGATGAAAAAAAAAAAAACAGTACCGAGGTGAGAGGTTGTCAGATGAGGTAAGAGACGAGGGAACAGGAAGAGTGTGAAAAACAACAGGGCCATGGAGAGAGAGAGAGAGAATGGTAATCCC
>NW_007586203.1:0-1122 GCF_000523025.1 Cynoglossus semilaevis | reverse complement strand
TTTTTTTTGTTTAATCGTAGAAAGATTTGTTTCTATTTGGACTGAAGTAAACTTCTGTTAATGAGAAGAAAATATAATATTGCTTTAAGACGTTTGGTGTTCTAACTGTGGTTTGAGTTACCGTCAAGTTGCATATTTGTTGAAACCCAAACCTTAAAAAGCATCAGTGAGGGTACTCAGTATTGGCAGAAACTCATACTCAAATGGTACCAGAGCAATCCTAGTATAACAAATTGTTTGTATAAATAATCATCTACAAGAGATTTAGACATTCTGTACCAAAGCAAAAAAGTCCACAGATCACTTCATAAGAGGTCGCCAAAGCAGTCATCTACATAATGAACCGTTTCTGTACCAAAAGCCCCACCTTTACACAACATAAGATGGGTTTGAAGACTTGGTGGAATTGAACCCACAACCCTCTGCAGGCAGAGTGGCATGGATCCTACCACTGCAACACGTGTGGAATTGAGATTTAAAATAACTGTGCCCTGAATGGGATTCCTTTGTTCCACAGAGCAGCAATCAGCGCTGCTATGAATCAAACGCTCTGTGCTCGACACTGATCAGTTCCCATGCAAAACAAAACATCAGCGTCAAGTTTGATGGTTTGTCCCAGACTAATGGCTCCTGGTGTCCATGACTATTATTATGCCACCTGTGTGTGGTCTGTTTTATTGTCCCAAGTTCCTTTTTACTGTGGCTCTGTCTACCCCCAGGTCTGCCCTTAGCAATAAGAAGAGACCTCTGGGTGTTGACAAACTGTTGGCCTACTGCAATACTGCACAGTACTGACTGAGTAGCTGTACCATGCCTTCCGTTACCTGTAGTCCACATACACGTGCAGGTTAGGTGTCATTACCTGTGACTTACTTTATCAGGTATTAGGGTTATTCAGTTTATTGCACTGGAAAAGGTTTTCAAGCCCTGGAGCTACAGAAGAGTACCCCGAGTCACTAGAGCTCCAGGGGCAGTTTCCTAAATCTCTGCCTACAGGTTGATTCCTACAGTGTTTTTGCAAAATGTTGTTGTTTTACTCCCTAGTTTTCTTTACCTTTACTAAGATTTCTGTATGGTCTTTGCCTTATATTTAGTTAGTTATTTGTTTTTGTTAAATATAGC
>NW_007586202.1:0-1123 GCF_000523025.1 Cynoglossus semilaevis | reverse complement strand
AACTACCCAAAAGCCATGCAGGAAAAATTTTGAGACTTGATCCAATAGTCAAGATAGTATTGGTTAAGATCTTTACAAAATTAAAGAAAGCAACACTAGCCCTGATAGTCTGATCCGATACCTAAGTCCAAATGTTCAACGTAACTTTGTGCAACACTATCCCCTCAGCCACGGCATGCTGGACGAGAAAAGAAGGTATCAGATTGATATAGGTATCGGCAGATACTCCAAGTTGCAGTACTGGTGTTGGAACATGAAGATGTTGTATAGCGCCATCCCAACTTGAGTTACTAAAAGTTACTAAAAGCGCGATATGGAATGATGTGCAATTTAAAATGGTGTTTTTTGGTACGTAGTCTCTCAACTTGAGTTACTAAAAGTTACTAAAACACAACACTTCCATCTGAGACTAGTCAAGAAGAGAATCGAAGGAGCACCAACCACTGTCCCACCACTTGACCTCATCCTTTAGTTTTGTCTAACTGCACATTAAATAAATATATACAGTAAGTACAGTATGAGTCCTCCACCGCAGCCTGTTTATCTGTATTGACGTTCTCAGACACAGTGAACCCAGTGTTTACACTGCCCCCCCCCCGCATCAAAGCCATGCAGTAATTCAAAGCAATCATAATAAAGGATTTTCTAATGCGAGCGGAAGATAAATAATGTTTACCACTGGTCAATTACCATATCAAAGCATAACGGTGCCTTCAGCGTTGTTTCAGGCCGTTTACGTTTCCAAACATGCAAAGGTCGGTCACACTACGATCCACTCCTGATATATGTGTATTTATAACTTCTATTAACATTTCACTAACATTTCTATTAGTAATCCAAACACGACTGCCTTCACACCCGTTCACGTTCAGTAACCCTGCCTTTCATCAACCAGGACACACGTGAACACGCGACTGTCTTCTGGGTTCTCTAACCCTTTTGCTGTGCTGTTCTATCCTGTGTAGAAGCTGCTGTGAATGTTATGTTATCACCGCAGCCCAAACCCTGGTGGAGACAACGGTGTTTCTTCATTACTCCCTCACCTACAGTAGTCCAGCACAGCACCACAACACCACACGATGGGCCGCTCAGAGTCATTATTGAAATGAATATTTGGTAAATT
>NW_007586201.1:0-1123 GCF_000523025.1 Cynoglossus semilaevis | reverse complement strand
AATCTGCTTGTTGACAAATGCAAATAACTTGAAATGTAATCATTGTAATATACATAATTATATGTGGATTCTGTCCAACATCTATTTAGCTACAGCAAGTACAGCTATGGACACTTTATTTGTTAAGAAATTCAAACAAACTGAGAAAGCCAAAGTAAAATATACCGTGCAATTTATGTGGTTGTGCATGTTTTTTGTGTTTGTGATTTTGGATATTCAGAATATATATTAGGATTGATCAAAAAGTTCTAAGACAAATTAACAAAAAATATTTTTTCTTGAAATTGAGAAACGCTTTGCCTCAACATCTAGTCAAATCGAAAGAGTTTCAGTACCTTCGACTATATTAGGTCTACATCATGTTCAACTAAACAGGCCCAGCCTGTACACACAACATAGGACGATATCACAAAGAATGATGCTTTAGCATGTGTGTCTATATACTTTCTTAAGAACACAGGACCACCCACAATACAACTGGAATAAATGAACTGTAAAGATGGAAGCACTGGCCAAACCAGCCCAGCTGATGTTGCTGCTTCTGTGGCAAAGAGTATGGGCTTTGGACATCCCTCTGGAAAGTAAGGCAGCCCTCGGATCAGATGTTCTAAGCTGTTCGGTGTGTTGTTCATTTACCTAACTTTTCTAGGTTTCACGTTAAGCCCATTTATCTATCTGCAGTCAGACAACCCCCAACCATTTACAAACAGTCAATGAAGGAGCATATTGTTGACCCCAAAGACACGATGGTCATAGAGTGTGAGGCCAAAGGAAACCCTCATCCCATGTAAGAGCTGAATCACTCCATTCACTGCTTCTGTTAAAGCTGGCATCACAATCTGCCCACGAATGCACCACTGACTTTTTTTTTCCCTTCATCCTTCATTGTTTCATTCATCAAGTTTCTCGTGGAGGCGAAATGGGAAGTATTTCAACGTGGCGCGTGACTCTCAGGTATCCATGCGCAGGCACTCAGGGACGCTGGACATCTCTGCTTGGAACAATCCCGAACAATATGAAGCTGATTATCAGTGCATTGCGTCCAATGAGTATGGCTCCGCGTACTCCAACATCATCAGAGTCCGCCTTTACAGTAGGTTTATTACAAAGTAATACCTTGAAA
>NW_007586200.1:0-1123 GCF_000523025.1 Cynoglossus semilaevis | reverse complement strand
GCTGCACAACAGCCTCCATCGAGACTAAAAATAACAGTCGGAAGAAGTCATGCCACACCTCGGCAGCAGGCGGATAAATCCATGTGCCAGGAATAGGCCATATACCATCAGAGGGAAGGGAGATGCCGGGCGAGCCGGGGCCTGAGGACTGGCAGCCCACTCTGGCACAAACGCAGGCAGACAGGCACCAGGCATGTGAAGCCTGCGCCGCTTCATCCAAAACACAGCCACAAATCCTATCAGTACCAATCAGACAGCGCAGCGCAAGAGTTTTTATTTTTAAAAACCCAACCGAGGACTTAAGCCGTGAGAAAATGGGTTTGGCCCAAGTGAGCTGAAAGTGTATCACAGCTGTTTTATGAATGAGTCGTCCACACCACAACAGTGTGTTTGACAACAGAGGCAAAGTCCAGGTTGAGTTTTAATGAGAGCACAACTGTTGCAGTGAGTCCTCTGAGCCAGTACACTCCAGTGAATATCCCTGCTTCAAATTAGGAGGTATTATTTAAACAGACGGCTCCGACCACACGGAGCAGCTCTGCCTCTGTGACATCACAGCGTCTGCCCGGCCCTTTAGGAACATTTCTTCTTCTTCAGATATACTGTGGTAAGGATAGAGTTTCATCTACAGTTCACTGTGACAGATGTGGTTCTCTGTTGAAAAATTAATGTGGACTGAAAGTTGTTAGTCTCTTACACCAGTATAAGGATGTTTAAACTGAATCTTCAGGATCCAGGTAAGGCAAGATGTTTATGAGAATTCCTACAGTCAGATACAAAGATGAAAACCTTAACCCTTGTCTGGATTTTTCGGTGCTGTGTCATTATCACACATTACCGGACATTTTAATTTTGTAGTGTACATAGCTGTAATAAATGATGTCATTTAAGAAATTCACATGAATGAGATTCAAGGTAAACACCTGAAAATCAAATGCACGTAAGTTGGTGGTTGAAAAATGAAAAAGCTTTGACATTCACACATTATTCTTAGTCTTAGTTAAATCCCAGTGTTTGCAGGAAGTTGTCTTTCACAAAAGGCCACATACAGAGAGAAAAACAACCACGAACTCCTACACTTATATCTATGGCCAATTTGAAGTGAACTGTTAACCTAGATCTT
>NW_007586199.1:0-1123 GCF_000523025.1 Cynoglossus semilaevis | reverse complement strand
GACTGCTGTTTTTGACCATGCATGTATGAGATATTAAAACAGGCATGAATGTGGGAACCCTAACCCTCATGAGTTAACTCTCTGGTCTTATCAGTCAACTCTAGGTTTAGGAGTAAGGTCATTTAGGTCCTGAGCTGCAGACCAATTCTGAGAGGAAGGTGTTCTGTACAGGTTGGACACTTCCAACATATGTTCTCCATTACACATCTAGAAATGTCTTGACTTCATAAAAAAGAAGACAAAAAACTATTTACAAGGGCATTAGGTTTCTGTTATTTTATTTTTTTAAAAATGCAGGGCTGGTTTTGGGGGAAACATTCCTTGGTAATCAGTCACTGACATACGCAGCCCAAAATAGAACCAACAAGATATTTTCTCTCTATTGAGGTGGTTCAGGGTTTCTATAAAAAGTAATGGAATGAGTTTTGGCTCAGACGACAAACTTCCTGGAGTGATGGGATTGTTTTTGTTTCTTTTTAAATCATGACCATTATTTAAATCCACAATACCTTGGCCCTGGTTCCCTCATGCATGCTCTGCATGCAAAATAAAGGCAACGTTAAATAATCTACTGGATGGAGGACAATAATTCCTTGGTAATAAAAGCACAACATGTTTATCCAGAGTCCAGCAGGAGAGAAATACACCAGTGGTTGGAGTTCTCATTCAATGCTCAAAGCATGACTTACCATACATACACTCAGTTTAATATAGACTTGGAGGACAGCCAGGGTTTTTTCATGGACTTTAAGATTAACGTTCGCCACAACATTGCAGCGTCTAAGTAGAAACGCAGAGAATACACATATAAAAATTGGAGATTTATTACAACCAAGAAGTAATGATACATATGAGAAAATCCAACTGCTCAATGGTGTGGGTGTGAAGCCTGCAAAGGCCCACATCACTGTGAATGGCTTCTGTCCTGTTTCCAAGCAACATTCACATCCACTGGCCTTCTCTTTCTTCTCGAAACCCGCCCACAACTGGTTATTTTAGGGAGGACAAGGGCCTTACTATGACAGCACACATATTTAACGGCTTAACAACAGCAACACCAGGTTAAGACTTGACCCCATGAGCACCTCATAACCAGGTGAGACAGACTCTGCTCATTTTTTTT
>NW_007586198.1:0-1123 GCF_000523025.1 Cynoglossus semilaevis | reverse complement strand
ATGAATCGACCGTTCAGAAGAAAAAACACTTTACATTTCCATCAGCACGAGGGAAGTAAGAAAACTTCAACTATCCCGTATCAATCTCCTCAGTCATTGATCAGTTATTGATCAGTTATTGATTTTTTCTCTCCAACTCCCAGTCCAATATTCCTGGTGTTGGTTCATGTTCTTGTTCTTTTCTTTCTTCTCTAGTGATTCCAAATGTAGATCCCTCTGTTCCAGAGTTAGGAACTGATGTTCAGATGGAACAGAGTCTGAGACTAGGATCACACTGGGGGGGGGGCAGAGTCTGAGACTAGGATCACACTGGGGGGGGCAGAGTCTGAGACTAGGATCACACTGGGGGGGGGCAGAGTCTGAGACTAGGATCACACTGATCATACAGTTGCCCCTGTATTGCGATACGTCTCGTCTCGCCAAATTCTTGACAGTTCACAGCCCTAGTTTTAGTATCACTTTTTCAAAGTGAGTTAATAACATGACGTCGTTAGCCGCTGACGTCTGTTTTTCTCGCTCTAAATTCAAGTCTGCGATTGAAACGAGACGTCATTTCTTGTCTCCATTTGACTGAAATATTCCTCTCAAAAAAGAACAAGAAAAATGAACCCCTCAACGTATCACTGCTGTCACCTGCCGTCACGTCAGGACCTTGAACGCAGCACCAGGGAGACTCTCTTCAGGTTTTAGTCACAAAGTCACAGGAACACAGACCAGAACCCAACAGAACCCTGATCCACCAGGACTGAGGTGTGTTTATATACCCTGGACACCAGGTGACGCCACTGAGGGGGGGGGTGCAGAGTCTGAGACTAGGATCACACTGGGTGACGCCAGTGAGACCAACAGACAGAGCTGACAGCTGCCCCCTACTGTGGTGGGTGTTGAACTACTACATCCTGGTACATGAAGAGTTCATAATTAACCAGAACCAGAACCTGATCCTTAATCTGGACCAGAACCAAGACTGAGTCCAGTCATTGTTGTCGTGGACAAACCCACAGCTAGTGGTGTAGCGGTTAGCATACCTGCCTCAGAAGAGAAGCAAAATTTTTTTTTTTTAAAATGTACTTCTGGTGGACGGTCCTTCCGTCAGGAGAGGAGAGAGAAAAACATCAAAGGA
>NW_007586197.1:0-1124 GCF_000523025.1 Cynoglossus semilaevis | reverse complement strand
GGCGAAGATGATGATGGCCATGGTGAGAGAAAAGAGCAGGAAGCCCAGCTCAGAAGCACAGCTTTTCAATGTGTAGCCCAAGATACGCAGACCCTGCGAGTGGCGCGAGAACTTGAAAATTCTGAAAACGCGAAAAACCCGAAGGGTGACGAAGGCCCCGCTCACGTCTTCATTGTCAGTCATCACCAGGCCGATGTAGTAGGGCAATATGGCCACCACGTCAATGATGCTCATCACTGACCTCATGAAGCGATAGCGGCTCGGAGCCGCAAAAAGACGCATCAGATACTCCACGGTGAAAATCATGACGCAGGCCGTGTCCATGCAGAAGAAGGCTACAGTGTAGCGCTCACCACAGGGGACGTCCTTCTGATTTGGTGAAGAGCCACAGGGGACTGTTTCCACCACATTGGTGATAACAGAAATAGCAATGAAGAACCCCGTGACATAGTAGAAAACCAGAGCCATAGTGGAGGTGTGGGGGTTCTCGAAGGCTCGCCACATGGTCTCCCTGAAGGTCATGTTGGGCAGTTTAGCATCCTTATTGTCCTCCTGATCGTCCATCAGACGCTCAGCATTCTCTCTCTTCCTGTCTTTGTACTCTTCATAACAGCAGTCACCGATAATCTCTGGAATAATTCCAAAGAAGGCCAGCTCCTCGTCGTAGGAGGAGATGCATTCGTAGCGGGGGTAATGGAGTTTCCCAGTGCGGTAGAAGTTGAGCACACTTCGAAACAAATCGGGGTCCCGGTCAAAGAAGTACTCTTTGGTCTCTTCGTTGTAGAAGAACTCCTTTTCAGAGCTTCCTAACAAGGTGTCCGGGTATCGATCGAGTGTGTTTTTCCAGGTTTGGAATCGCCGTCCGCTCACGTTAAGGATGATCAGCTCGTCCTGGCGTTTGCTCTTCTCTGCCGGCGCAACTGGCATTGGCAGGTTGGCTACAGGCATCCAGCCAATAGCTGCTGCCCTAGCAAAGGGAAGCCACGCAGCTACTCCCGCCGCCATGCTGTGTCCAGCTTGGGGGGCAGGAGGGAAGAAATCGAGCACCTTCACAACCAGTTTGGCCTCAGATCGTTTGCCATCTGAAAAAAAAGAAGAAACAGGCCAAGGAATTCGGTAAGGCG
>NW_007586196.1:0-1124 GCF_000523025.1 Cynoglossus semilaevis | reverse complement strand
CATTAAGCGTCGAAGTGATGTCTAAGTCATTAAAGGTCGATCCTCCGAGAGAACCGCTGGAGCCCTGCGCCGCCGCCGCCGCCTTTGTGTTCCACGGCAGAACTGAGAGTCGACTGTTGGACGGCGGAACAGGGAAACTGGTGTGTCCAACATGTCAGACAGGAATTTGTGACAGGCATCTCCCTAAACAAATACAAGCCTGAGTGAGGATGAAGAGCAGGAAAGTAGCTAATGAAAGGCCCCGAAAGTCCTGACCCACATTTCGGACACCCGCCCCCTCAGTCATACCACAGCGCCACTCCAAAACTATGTCCTGTGTATTCCAGTGGGTGTGGGTGTGCGTGTGTGTGTGAGGTATAAGTGAAGTTGTTGTGTTGCATCATGTCTAAACCGTACATGAGAAATGGATGCAGTCATCGCAAAAAAAAAAAACTACAGGAAATAACCTTTAAAAAAAAATCAGCTTTTCTCTACACAGTGATTGGCTGATCTGGGATTCACTGGAAACAAACTTTAAATGAAAACATTGAAGTATTTCCAGAATCAACAAAAACTTTTGACGGTTAGCGTTTTTAAACGAAAAATACTGGCGGAAATTTAAGTCGTCCGCATTTAGCGCACAGCTCCCCTTCCCCGGCCTGTAGGTGGTGCTAAGAACACATTAAAAGCCTGTAGGATGTTTTATATAGAAATACAAATTTAAATTGGGTCGACTGTTCATTAAATTAAAAAATAAAAAAACAGTGATGTAATCATGTATCGGTAAAAAAAAAAAACGATACAAAAGAGTGATGATTCGCAATCGGTTGAAATATAAAAAAAAGGAATCGCACTTCAAGGTGTAAGAAGTAGGCTGCGATATGTTAAAAAGTCACTGGTCATACCACGACACTACACACTGTAGCACAGCAGGGGGCAGATCGTTGGTGTTGTGATCCGCTAATAAACTGAGGCGTCAATAAACGATCACGATGTTTTTTTTTTTTTGGGTGTATCGTTACACCATTAAAGGTAGTTAGCATGTAGCATATTAAGAACACGTTAGAAGGCGCTAATCCTTAGCATAAAAGTGGCATTTTGTAGCGGGTATGTAGCTTTTTTGTCACGATGACAGTCGGGACTGT
>NW_007586195.1:0-1125 GCF_000523025.1 Cynoglossus semilaevis | reverse complement strand
ACTGACAAATCAGTCCACAGTAATAATGGTTAAGGTCGACTTCAAGTTCATGTGGCACGGCAAAACCTTCATTTAAGGCCTTTTTTAAATGAGCCGTAGGCCACATCTGTCCCATCTGACACAATAACGGTGTCTGCTCCCTTTTAACACCCTCTATGAGGTAAAGAGGTGGTCTACATCAGACAGGTCCACAGTGACGGAAGCCTATTATCTCTGTGACTTTAGGCCAACCTGTGATATGTGATCTTCAGAGGCTAACACCGCTAAGAGTAGCAAGTGATATAATGAGCTCATTTACATTTTAGGCCAAAAGTGGGCGCACACACACATTCCCACTCAAGCTGAGATTGAGGCAGTCATCACCCCCATTTAAGGGAGTAATCCTCATACTGGGACAACAGAATATTATATTCAATATTCTGTAACTTCAGCTTTTATTCCTCTTTTCTTCGTAGAAGTCTTTGCTGTATTTATTTTTTCGTCTGTTTGTGAGTGATGTGGCAGATGTTGATCTCCCCCTCTTTCTCTTTGTCATTTCTATTTCTAATTTGATGTGTCATGTTTTAGGTCAGACGTGTTTGGACAGATCCTACCACAGTTGGGGAAGGACTGGACCCACCAAGGCGTTGCCAAGCTTTACCACTCAGTCGCTGAGTAAGTGCATGAAAAAAGGAAAAACAAAACAAAAAACCACTGATTAATCACAGAGGACAGATGCCTGGACGGTCAGAGATTAACACTGTTTGGATTTGATTCTCGGGGCCTCCCCATGGAGCCGGTGTTGCGTGGGTCGCTCTGAGGTGAATGACTCAGCACCAGCATAACTTTTGAAAAGAAAGGCAGTTTGTTGTTGAGCCACTTTTGTCCAACACTTAAATCTGGACCTGCCTTTGCTGCTGCAGTCATGTGGAGAATAGAACATTTATTCCTCCTGGAGGAAATGGGCTTCAGTGACCGTGGGCAGTGATAATATGCAGAATCTTTTCTCAGTGAAATGATTAAATTGTCTGCACTTTTGCACATTAAAACATGTCCAGTATCACTGATCTAATTAAAGTTCTATTCTTAGCAGTTGCTAACGATGGTCATGATATAAAAATGATCTGAGAAGAAAAGGGAAAAAAA
>NW_007586194.1:920-1125 GCF_000523025.1 Cynoglossus semilaevis | reverse complement strand
TGGGACAAGATGAAAATCATTGCAAGGTACAAACGGTGTGTACAAAAAAATGCGAAGGACCGCGCGAGGTTTTAAATCGTGTTTAAAATTCATACTTCTAACTGCTATTTAGAAATATTGATATACAGTATATCGATAAATTATGACCGTGACACCACCCCCGTGTGGATGCTGTGTAGTTGTTGTGGTGGAGAGCCTGGGGAGT
>NW_007586194.1:0-710 GCF_000523025.1 Cynoglossus semilaevis | reverse complement strand
CGGCCACTGTGCTCCCCCCCCCCCCCCCCGCTCGCTGCGCCCTTCTCCCGCTTCGTGGTCCCCCGGTGTTCCTCCGTTCATTCTCAATGAGGCGCTGGAGCAAGAGTTGACTATGTGTATGTCTATCTATACACAAACAACACTTAACCTTGACTATAACTGAGACCCACGCATAGTGTTTTTTTTTTTTTTACCTGTCATATATATTGTTATTTTAAATAAATTTGAAACCGAGCCATCTCCAAATTCTGCGTTCACCATCCAAGTGTTCTGGGCTAGTAAACCCTGTCTTCATGTTGTCTCTGAGTGTCGATCAGAATGAAGGCGGAGGGCTTGTGTACAAACTGCGGCCCATGTGTTGTCATTGTAACGCAAAAGAAAAAATCTATATATATAGGTGTTGTCCTGTATCGCATTTAGAAATATATCAATACATATCCCTTTCATGCATGACGGTCACTACAGTGGACAGCTATTAAAATGTCATTTTCTATGATAAGAATAGGATTTGATGGCAGTGTTGCATATAAGCCTTTACAGTGGATTCTCAGGCGTCCACTGTTTCAATAGCTGTCCACTGTAGTGACCGTCATGCATGAAAGCGTTAAATTACAATATTGAGAAAACAAGCCACAAACCAAGCGTGATTGTGGCTCAGGGTTTTGTTTTTGATTTTTTTTTTCTTTTTTCGATGTCACAAACAGGATAAC
>NW_007586193.1:0-1125 GCF_000523025.1 Cynoglossus semilaevis | reverse complement strand
GGCTGCATCTGCCTGAAAGCTCCTTTACCTCGGCAGCTTTTTCGACGCTAGGCAGTTAGCAAAGCTGGTCAATCTTGCATTTTCCTACACAGTTGTGATGGTCTGAAATGATGTTTTGACCAATATGTCACAAGATATGTCAACCACGTTGACTTGGTGGCTTCATTTCCTTACTATGTTGACTTTATGGATTAGCATTACAGCATGTACACCTACTTCCTGATACTCCAGGCTTTATCCTCACAATGGAATCCGCTCCAGATTAACTACAAAAACAGTTTGATGTGCAAAAGAAAAGTTGCATTTTGAATCACTAAAAAAATATGAAAGGGTATTTTTACTCAGCACAAAGCTTGTTCTTGCACTGTGTCACTTTTAATCTCCAAAGATTAGAGACAATTTGAACTGCTGGCCATTTAAGTCAGTTATCTTTAAGTCAAAACATCATCACTTGACTGTAGTGGGATGTGACAGACCCCCATAAACCATTAAACAGACGTCGTCCTCACTGTCTGAGACCCTACAAGTTCTCAGTGACTCCGAGGTTCATGGGCGAGCTTAACTTGTATTGGCTTTCCCCTGAATCTGATTAAGAATATATGCAATACTTTAGTCCCCATCATCGTAAATACACATCAACTGTATTCTGCAACAGTGATACACTGTGGGAGACTTAATACTTTGTACTTTGAACATTTTCAAATGTTATATTTATACAGATCCTTCATGATCTGTATAAAAGCGACACAGACAGAGTCAGTCGAGTAAACGATGTGGAGCGTGTGAGGGATGGCTTTTACTGGTCATTTAAATTGATTTGCGATAAACACGCACCTATACAGAAATTTAGAAGATTGAGAGAAGACAATGGTTTAAAGAACCAGGCAACCCTTGCCTGGAAAACAAAACCAGGATACTAGCACTATTTCAGAAAACTTATCAAACCAAAAAGTTTTAGAAAAAAAAAAAAAACAGAATACTAAAATAAAATCAAGGTTACAAGAAACACATATGGGTGACTCCAAAGGGTTCCGCTGGTTCTATGTCCAGATTAAAATTCGTCCAGTATTTGTTGTCACCCAACTTACATAAATAATGATCATCTTATATCAAACCTAACTCACC
>NW_007586192.1:398-1125 GCF_000523025.1 Cynoglossus semilaevis | reverse complement strand
CTCCTTAATAATAGTCACGTAACTTTTAACCCCCCGCCCCTCCACAAAAAGCAAACATTTATATTTTTTTGCATTACCCTTTTCCTTGAGTCTTTTTTTGGCTGTTTTTGTGCAGATATTTTTATTGTAAAATGAATGTTATGTTTTCTATCAGACACTAATTTGGTTTTAGTTGTCTCCAGTGGAACTGCTTCACTCTTGTTTGTTTTGATCAGTATAAACCTTTAATTGTGTAATTAATGTTTCAGAAAGAAGAAAAATAAGCAGTGACACCATCGGTTGTATTTGATTTGCCATGGACATTGTTTGAATTGAACTGTCAGTTTTTATTTTATTGTGTGAATAATTTGACTTGAAGCATTTCTTTTGCTGTTGCTGACTGCCATTTTTAAAATATCTTTTGTTTCTTCTTTTTTTTTTCCAACTCTGCCAAGACATTTAAATAGACCTTTACTAAATACACTGTACCTTCATGACCTAAGTGACGTAATTCTTGTCCATCACATTCACAACATTAATTATAGGCAACAACTTAAAACTCGTAGCAAAAGTGCAAGCATGGTGAACCAAGCCCAACCACCAGAGACCTTCTATTCTCTTGAGTTGTCGAGAATGAAGGAATTGATTTTATACATATAACATTTATACATATACATATATATATATCTCTTTCTTCCGGCTCTCGAAGAAGGCGGACGCTTTTTACCTTGCTCCTTTTCTCCCCCAC
>NW_007586192.1:0-228 GCF_000523025.1 Cynoglossus semilaevis | reverse complement strand
GCGGGACCCTCCCCGACCGGGTACACGTTCGATTCCTGGAACAGTTGGAAGATCGTAGAACCGCGATAAAGAGAGGCACCACTGTAACGTGAAAGTTATCACGTAATTACGTGAAACTTATTACGAAATAACATGAACCTTCTTACGAAATATATAATAATAAGAATGGATAATACTTCAGGAAAGAAAGAAACAGCCCATGGGCATACGCACAGGAAGCACAACTGC
>NW_007586191.1:0-1125 GCF_000523025.1 Cynoglossus semilaevis | reverse complement strand
TTTTTCTTTAGTTTTTTAATCCACTATAAATAAATCAAGTGCTTGGGTGTTGGCTGTTCCTGAGCAGCTCAGCAGACAGGGGGCAGTGGTGTAGTGATGTGACAAAAATGTATAAATCTCCATGACTGTAGTTTCTGTGGCTAACTAAAAGTGTTGATTGATGCTAACATCAGCAGAACAAAATCCCGAAATATATGTATAAATAATGGGCGCTTTGTCAGAGAGAGAGCGGTCGAGCGGCGCTTCAGTCACTCATTTAAATGGCCGCCGACATTAACAAGTGAGTCGCATTACATTATTTGTGAATGAAATCTAATTTTTAAACATGCGTTTTCAACTCCTGGTCAGACGGTCAGCTGGTGTCGGACTTTTTGAGGGACGTGTTGCTCGAGATAAGTGATGCATTATGGGATGCATGTTGTTTGGATACGGACAGTTTTGCATTCATTGGGCCAATTATAATTATCTCAGGGACTGGTCCAGTCTGAGGTTTTTTCTGGGCCATGAATAGCCCTCAAGCCACTGCTTGGGCAGGGCAACAACTTCCATTCAGTTTCAGAATAATGACTCATTTAGGTTGAAAGGATGATCGTTCATTTAGGTTGCTGTAAAAAAAAAAGTCTGCAGGAAGTGACTTCACTAAGCAGTCGTACGACGTGGCGCCCAGGAGAGTTTTGCAAAAGAAATGTTGAATTGAGTCAAAGTTGAGCTAAAGTCCAGGTTTTTTTCATCACACTCTGATTTCCTGTCCTTATCCGTGGCTTTCTGAATCCAAAAGATATTTTCGCAGACACAGCAGGATCGATTAATGGACACTCGCCACAGGAGGCGCAGGATTTCTGGAGTTGTCTGTCGACGCAGCACTAATCCCAGTCAGCGTGTCGTGCGCTAAGTATGCTGTTTGTGTAGCTTACATGTTTAAACCTCAAGGAACGCAGAGTCTGGTGCACAGAAAATATTCCAAATCTCCGGGCAGCCTGAACGGGTTTACGTCGGTTTTTGTCAGTCCACTCATGTGAAATGGATTATCATGTAAACGAGGGGAATGTTTGGTGTTGATATTTGGTGTGTACACTGTGAGTGGTTACAACAGGAAACAACCACCACGGCACAGCAGGTTGTGTG
>NW_007586190.1:0-1126 GCF_000523025.1 Cynoglossus semilaevis | reverse complement strand
GGCTTAGGTATGGGACTGAAATGTTTGACCAATATCGGCGCGATACCGATCGTGAACACCAGATGGAGCCATCCCTACTGAAGACCGCTGACATGAACCTTTTACCAACTGCACACAGTGATATCCAGAGTATCACACAGTGCTAAAGAGACAGCTGCAGGTGGTTTGGCCACACTTGGTTCTGTGGCGGCCTCAGGAACCGTACGGCTGGATACAGTGGTTCAGTGAACCGGTGGTGAGCTCTGTCAAACACCGGTGTGACGGCAGCCGAGAACTTCTGCAGCACAGCCATGGTGTCAGCGTTGTAGAACATCAGCTGCCCTTTGTCATAATTCACCCACACCCCCACCTTAGCTGGGGCTGTTTGCCCCACGCCGTGGCAGGCGACGTTCCGGTCGTTGTGCCATGCGGACAGACTGCTGTCACGCAGTTCCACACACCACGAGTTTCTGTTGCGCCCCAGTTTGGCACCCTTGTCCTTGCCCTTTCTCTGTAGGCTGGTGTTGGCCACACCCACCGCCCAGGCCGAGCAGCAACTCACGTCGACCTCCCAGTAATTTTGACCTCCCGTTATCCGGGACGAACCCAGAGCACAGCACACTTTGTCAAACTGAAGCGGGTGATCTGTGACCGGGTGGTCTGAGTCTGAAAAGAACGCACCCCGTCCATCAGAAGTCACCGTTATCTGGTTATGGCACGTCTGCCTGTCAATCACCACAGGAATGGAATCTGTAAAGTAAATTCAGAATCATTTTTTCAGCGAGAAATCTTATACAATTAGTTCTCGTAGTAATAACCTTCCTCGACTATCTAGGGCTGGGTATATCGAACTTTGGTTCTTTATTGGCACCATCCGAACTGCTTCCGTAGTACGGTGTAACAAAATATGCCTCGTCTTTCGGTACCCAGATGTTAATCACAAGATCAGGATCGGTTCATGCTGTCGGTGATTAGCTGTTGCATAATGCAAGTTGCTGTGTCGTGTCGGAGGCAACTAAGCTGAAGCCCTGTTGCCTTCGACGCGTACATCGGTAACTGTCGTCTAAACGTGGTTAAAACAGCGCAATCGTGAGTGAATCTGACAACAACGGGTGCTTTGTAAAGAATCTTCAAAATAGTCAGCCCT
>NW_007586189.1:0-1126 GCF_000523025.1 Cynoglossus semilaevis | reverse complement strand
TCTGTGGTCCAACCTGTTGTCAGAAATGAGTCATGAAACCAATGTGTAACAAAGGCTGGTATGAGTTGACCAAGAGGTGCCTTTTTACTTTTCGATTTGTTTCTGTCTTTTTGAACGGTGCACTAATGTTTTCTGTTTTTTATTTAACTTGGGTCATATGAGACATTAATACTGAAGTTTTTAGTCTAAGACATGGGTTAAAAAGGTGAATATTTGAGTGTATATTCTAAATGTATATTCAACTATCTGGGATCAGTCCTCTTCAGTGACGCTGGAAGGTGGAGAATAGTGCCAGCAACGAGTGTGACACGGGCCAAGTTACGAGGCGAAACTGCGAGGATGACGAGTGCTCTTTAAAAAAGAATGAGCCAGAGTTTGCAAAGCTCAGATTTTTTCTGAGAAAGATCATAATAGACGGGATTAAATATGTGACCGAAGGAGCAGCTGCAGTTGAACAGCGTGGAGAAACAGTGTGAGAAGCCAAAAGTAAACACTTTGATGAATAAGTATGGGTTATATTTTATTAAGAAAATTATAAATATTCTCATGATGAGAGACAGGGTGAAATAGAGGAATAAAACCATGTAGATAAAGAGACTGTCTTGACCACAGTGCCTTACTTCAATATTGATGCAAGTCATCATGCCTTATTGAGATTTCATTATTATGAGTGTGATTACTGAAGATGAATTATTTGCTGTGGTTGCAAAGCACAATGCATTTTATAGAGAGTAGGAAAGGCTAGCAAGCAGAAGGTTATGCCTATATTTTTCCAGAAATTTGTGGTTTATTTTTTATGTCTACATGGAAATGTGATTGTGTCTTTTGGGGTTTGGGAAGCTGTAAAAAAATATCCAACAGTCTGACATTTTATTGATTTTTTTGTAATTCTGTTCCATGTTTTGCCTTTCTGAGAATCACTTGAGAATGTTTATTGCTGACAAAATATATGTGAAATAGGGAAAATAAAAGATTTTGAATGTCTGTACTCGGGTGTGTAAAATATTTTATTTCATGTCATTGTTATTAAGTGTAACATGATACATTCAAGGAAGATGTTAACAGAAACAGGCCTAGACAATTGCAATTGTTGTCCTACAATCGAAAAACATTACTAAATAGCAAC
>NW_007586188.1:0-1126 GCF_000523025.1 Cynoglossus semilaevis | reverse complement strand
AAAACATTTTTACAAATTTATTTTTATCAAAGTTTCTGTTGAAATGTTAACTTTTTTGTCATTTATGGTCAAAAACTAAAAGATTTTGGCAAAACTTTTTAAAGTATTTTTAAAAATGTTATCTTTTGCTTCATGTTTCTACAAAAAAATAGGGCTTTTATAAGTCATTTTTAGAAATTTATTGTTATAAAATGTTCTGTAGAAATATGAAGTTTTTGTGTCATTTTTGGTCAAAAACTAAAAGATTTTGGCAAAACTTTTTAAAGTATTTTTAAAAATGTTATCTTTTGCTTCATGTTTCTACAAAAAAATAGGGCTTTTATAAGTCATTTTTAGAAATTTATTGTTATAAAATGTTCTGTAGAAATATGAAGTTTTTGTGTCATTTTTGGTCAAAAACTAAAAGATTTTGATGAAGCTTTTGTAAAATTACTTTTCAAAATTGTATATTTTGCTGTTTGTTTCTCATCAAACATAATTTAGAGAATACTTTTAGAAATTCGTTAAATTTTTGTGTCATTTTTTTTTTCAAAAACAAAGATTTAGACGAAAAGTTTTTGTATCTTTACTGCATGCTTCTCAAAAAATTAGGAAAATTTAGAGTACATTTTTTAAAATTTTTTCCATTTGAATTTTTTGTGAAAATCTGAACTTTTTGTTTCATGTTTGGGCAACCTTTGACAAAACTTTTTTTCAAAAAATTGTTTGTCAAAATTGTATCTTTTCCCACATGTTTCTCATCAAATTAGGGCATTTATAAAACATTTTTAGAAATTTGTTGTTATAAAATTTTCTGTCAAAATGTGAACTTTTTGTGTTATTTTTGGTCAATAACTAAAAGATTTTAAAAAAAAACTTTGTTAAAAATTATTTTTAAAAATTGTATCTTCTGCTGCATGTTTCTCAAAAAATTAGGACATTTATAGAAATTTTTTGTTTTTAAATTTTCTGTCGAAATGTGAACTTTATGGGTCTTTTTTGTTATAAAACTAAAACGTTTTTGATACAAATTTTGGTAAAAAAATTTTTTAATTGCCTTTTCTTGCGTGTTTCTAAAAAAAATTAAGGCATTTGGAGAATTTTTTTTAATTATTTCATTTGAAAAGATACAATTGTGAAAAATAAT
>NW_007586187.1:0-1126 GCF_000523025.1 Cynoglossus semilaevis | reverse complement strand
AGTGTGTCTCTTTTGTATTTCCAACAAAGAGATATATCTTTGAATACTGTTATGAATCAGTAACACTGGACATTTGACAAACCAGTCAACAAACCTGGATGGCATTATTTTATGGATGCCAATAAAGAAGCTTGACGGACATTTGTAAAAAAAAAAGAAAAAAAAAGAAGAAAATGTTTCTTTAACCTTCAAATATGAAGGAGATGAACTGTCCTTCATGTGGTGGATTACATCAAGGTTTTCCCACAATTCCTTCTACTGTCGTTGTTAGAATAACTACAAAGACATTTTATAATTATCAAAGTAAAATGTAAAGACTGTGAGTATGGAGGACGTCTGACAGATGAGACTCTTCAAGTCTGTAGGAACATAAAACACAGCTCACCAAAGTACGAGCTAAAGAGGTAGTTAAAAAAGAGATCTGCTGCCTCGCTCAGGAAGATGACCTTCAGACTGAAGTGCAGCAAATGAAGGCATCACTCATGGCTTTCCACAAAACCAGGACCAAAACTCTAAACAGACAAGTAACTCCGTCGCTGCAGCTTTAAATCCTCTTAACATCTGACCCCAATCCAGACAGTGAGGCGAAACACATTACCTGAGATCCAAAGCTTATAAATACAAATTAAACATCCGTTAGCAGGACGATGCAAGAGGAGCGAGGTGTCACACGTGCCATTAAACACTGAGGACATTATATTGCAGCATTAAAGAGAGAGAGAGAGAGAGAGAGAGAGAGAGTAGGAAATGCATACAAATGCATGTCGACATTCACGGACAGGACATCAGGCCTGAGAGGCAAAGCAGGACACACAAATACGCCTCATGTTTCCTGACTCTCGCTTCCTGTACTTTGCTGGGCAGTGAGGATATGGAAACTCACTGGACGTGGACTACAAGTGGGCGAGAAAATGGACGACTAGAGAGAAGAGTGGAGCTTCAACAGAAAACACGAAATAGGTCCAAATAGACATCTAATTCAACAGGGAAAACTATATGAACATAAAAGGTGATTAACTTGTAAACCCCCCCTCCCCCCAAAAAAAATTAAAAACTAAAAAAACAGATTGTTTGTTGACCGACAAATGTGTATTTTTCTTTTTTTTTAACTTTTGTACAAATTATA
>NW_007586186.1:893-1127 GCF_000523025.1 Cynoglossus semilaevis | reverse complement strand
AAAACATGCGGAAAAGCCAGAACAGACATGGAGAGCGGTAAAGTTGCAGAACTTTTACATGGCCATTTTCATTTTGATGTTCTTCTAGGCAGCGGATTTGACAGAAACTAGGTTATTTGTTACCACTGCCGGCGTACTTCCAGTCTAAAATATCACATTTTGATATCAGCAAACCATTCGACGTATCGGACACTGGAGCGAGGCTTCCGCGGACTAGGTTCAAAGCAGCGTGTA
>NW_007586186.1:0-778 GCF_000523025.1 Cynoglossus semilaevis | reverse complement strand
TATTATATAACAATGTGCTAAAAAGGCAGCAAAACTATATGTCATTTTAAAAAAAAAAAAAAAAAATTAAATTATTATGAGTTACTGCAGTGCTTTAATGAACACTGTATGCTTTGCTTGCCTTTGTTTGATCTCCCAGCATTAAATATTGACATATTTTATACTCAGGATTTGGCTGGCGATTTAATGCACTGAAGACAGTTTTTTTTTTTTTTTTTTTTTTGTTCCAGGCTTTAGTTATTGTCTCTGCCAGCACGTGTTCCCAACTTTGAGAAATCTGGCTCATTTGCCATAATACTCTTAGGTCCTGAGTGAGACCCAGGAATTGTCAATTCAGAAACAGTATCTAAACAAAGGTATGTCATGCTGAACACCCCACCCCCCAACTCCCTATCTGCTTGGTGTCCCAGATAATGGAGCTCAGCTTCTGTCTGCCAAAGAGTCTATAGCTGCCCTGGAGTAATGACCTGAGGGGGTACTTTGTGACAACCTGGGTGTAGTAGTGCCTACAGCCATGGACAAAGCAGACCCTTGGGGTCAATTTTTAAATACTCTTATGTTTTTCACCCAGGGTAATAGTGATTTGTTGTCATGGCATAGCGTATTCCACGCGTACGAAAATATATATGAATAATAATATTAAGAAAAGTAATTATACACACAATTACATAAGGTCAATGGATGTATGGTGTATGCTAAAATTAACAATGTTTTTTTTTTTAATTTATAGGCTTTAGTGTGTGGATGAAGACACACAAAGCAAAACATTTTTTATTTT
>NW_007586185.1:0-1127 GCF_000523025.1 Cynoglossus semilaevis | reverse complement strand
TGACCCCATTTTGAAATCACAAATTTCAAGTGCCACCAGAGATTTTTTTTAAAATTTTTTCTAGAATTAGCTTTTGACATTTCATTTTCTCTGAGTGAGGTGAGATTGTAACACTATTTTTATCAGTTTTTTTGTATTAATTACTAGACATTCCAGGTGGTCCTAAGTGCCGTTGCAACCGCAAGGCTAAAAACCACTGCTCTAAAATCAACACTTTGAAATCCTTGCTGGCATATTGTTTTGTTTCCTGCCAGTTTATGCAGTTTATACGCAAGTTAATAAATCATTGTTAGTTAGGTTGATAGTGCCTTACAGTGTAATGTCAAGCAGATTAGAAAGGAGGACGGATATTGACGGATAGTAATTTGCTTTCAATTTGCATTTAGTGTGATTTCCCCCCAGTTAGGCAGAATAATTATGGATGGTAGTTTTCACCGCCTGCCCTACCCTCCGATTACTTCACGCATCACAAATAATTTTATAGGCATAACCTGAAATAAAAAGCACAAACTGAACCTTTAATTTTGATGAACGCGCGGCCACACATGAGTGGAAGTGCACATCTTTAGAGCGCTGAACTACAAATCAACAGTTATCTGAGCCCCTCTGTGCCTTCCTCTGGACTATTACACTGCACAGACAATGTCCTATTTATCTCCCAGTACAATGACTGGGGACAGGAAGACAGTAATGAAATTAGTCCAGACAACCTCCTTCCATTCTCTTTGTGCCTCATTACAGCTTGGTGTCTATTTACTGTGAACCATTCAGCAGATCACTGCCCAGACCTGTTACCACAACCCCACGGGGAAACATTAAAAACCTGGAAAATCTCTTTGCTTGTATAATCAGCAGGTGGATGACCCCGCAGAAAGAAAAAGTAACAGATGGACACGGGTAAAAACAGTCATTTTTCTTTGATTGGTATTTATAGCTATGTAGATCAGGATCGATGACTATGTTTTCTTTTCCTTCTCCCGGCTTGCTGCAGATCATCTGCCTATATCTGACCCTGTCCTCTATCCACAAATCTCCTCTTAGGCCTTCCTCTTAATTATTAAAGGATTAATTATTGATCTGTACTTGGATAAATAGTGTTTTTGCAATTCGTGAAAAACAAATATATA
>NW_007586184.1:0-1127 GCF_000523025.1 Cynoglossus semilaevis | reverse complement strand
GGATTTTTATACTAGGTCACAAGGGGACAGTGTAACCTAGTCAGATACAAATACATGAACATGTACAACTCTCAGTTACATTCCAGTTTTAAAGGTAAGATTCTGAGACTTTTTTCTGGCATCAAAAAAGATCCAATAATTGAATTGTCTTTTTTGTAATGGTATTGACCAATCAAAACTGACAGCTCTAAACACAATATATATCGAGTTATTTAATCTGGTCACACCAAATGACACAATTTAGTGATGTACACATTTTCTTTGAAGCCATCTGTAATGCATTTGTTGCTTTACAAAAATTAATGTTTTTTTTGGTTAGTTGTATTTATAAAAAAAATATTATATCAACATTCAAATACAATTCAACATTGATTGTACATTTGTCGATATATAATTTTACTAACAAAATATCACCCAATCTTCTCAACTTATGTCTCCAGGTGTTGTGTCAACACATTTAAAGTCATCTTTTTTTTTTCTAAATGTTTGGCTGAATAGGGATTTGTGTTGTGGTAAGTTCCCTCACGGTAAAATTGGATCCACAGCACAATGGACTTTGTAACATGTATCATAAAAAGACATTGTCGTGCACTATCAGCAAAGGGCCCAAAGGTCACATGACCAGCAGCAAAGTTCTCCTGACCATACATGGTAATCATGTACGATCTGGTCACCGTACATGGTAGCAGACAATTGATTTGCAAAGTTAAAGATTGTTATTTTTTCTATTATTTTCTATTATTAATATTTGCTAAGAGAAGTTAAACTTCCTCTCAGCTGGCCTAAAACAATAAGATTTTTATTATTACAACCCCCCCCATTTTGACATAACACATTTCTGGCCACCCCAGAGACATTTTACTTAATGTCACATCCTGTCACATAATCACAGGCAACAATCAAGATATGCCAGCTCTGATATTTCTATATGCTTTCATTTATTTGAACTCATGATTCATGTAAGTTTAAGAATACGGTTGTTAAAGATTGTGTTTGGTGTTTTCAATCATAAGTATAGTATAGTAATTTGTTGAAAAAAATCTTTTTTATCAGAATTTTTTTTTAATCATTTACTAGAACTTTCAGTCAACCCTGCAGTTAAAAAACACTGCACTAACCTGAAGGGG
>NW_007586183.1:0-1128 GCF_000523025.1 Cynoglossus semilaevis | reverse complement strand
CTTGAGGCCAGTGGCTGAATTACCTGCGAGGTGTTAACCTGGAGTCCAGGCTGCCGGTCTTCATAGTGATGGTGTCGGTGAAGAGCACGTCCTTGGCCGGTGAAGCTAGCGCCTCACTGTGAGACAAAGACGGGTGTATCCTCTGTTGCTGCAGCCTCTTCAGGGTGGCGTAGCCCAGGGCGTCTCTGGGACTGGTGTACATGAAGCTGCAGTCCGCCAGGCTCTTGATGGTGGTCACCGACGGGGACTTGAGTGACTGGGCCCGGCGGGGGAGCGTGTGCGAGGAGCCGGGCGGTACCAAAAAGACGGCGGAAGACTTGGACATGGACATGTAGTTGGACTGGGGCTGCGGCGTGAGGGAAGAGAGGGTTTTGACAGTCTTGGCCGACACCACCGTGTTGAGGCTCACGCAGTCTGAGGAATCCGGTTCGGGCTCGGGGTGCTCCGGGTTCCCCACCGTTTCCCGAGACGGACTAGAGCTCATGGAGCTGATACCACTAGTCGTGGTGTCCGTGTTAAAGCTCTGGCTGCGGCTTTTGAACTGACTGCCACCGGTGACGCCTCCTCCGCTCCCTCCGATGTTACCGCTGGCGGAGGAGGGGCCGCCGCTCTGCTCCTTCTCCCGACCGGGGTGCTCCACAGGCCCCTGCCCTGCCAGGACGCTCAGAGCAAAGCCGGACCCCCCTCCCCTCACCAGTCGCCCATCCACAAGGTGCTCCTCGGAATTCCTCCGGTTCCCGACAAAAGAAGTCTCCACACTGACCGTGGGACTCTTGGGCATGCCTCTGCCGTTGAAGATGGGGGTAAAGACGTCCCCCTGGGTTGCGCTGTAAATTGAGGGTTCGGTCACCGTCCTGTTCCGCCTCATGCTCCCGGTCTTGAAATCCGTAGGGGTGCGGGATCCAAACAGGGTTTTGGGGTCACTGGTAGATCGCAGTTTTTTGCTGGGCAGAGACAGCGAGTTCAGGAAACGGGTGCGCACGAAGCGCGTGGAGGCCAGGATGGTGAAGGGGCTGCGGTCTTTGACAGGTTTAGGGTGCAGATAAAAGGAGGACTCGTCGGATTGGTCCAGAACGTCACACTTGTCGTCGTCCATGATGTACATGTCTGAAAGAGTAAGGAAAAAAA
>NW_007586182.1:866-1128 GCF_000523025.1 Cynoglossus semilaevis | reverse complement strand
TAACTAGTCCATCTGGATTAACTAGTCTGGCTGGATTAACTAGTCCAGATGGATTAACTAGTCTGACTGGATTAACTAGTCCAGATGGATTAACTAGTCTGACTGGATTAACTAGTCCAGATGGATTAACTAGTCTGACTGGATTAACTAGTCCAGATGGATTAACTAGTCCAACTGCATTAACTAGTCCATCTGGGTTAACTAGTCCAGCTGGATTAACTAGTCCAGATGGATTAACTAGTCTGACTGGATTAACTAGTCC
>NW_007586182.1:0-385 GCF_000523025.1 Cynoglossus semilaevis | reverse complement strand
GTGAATCAAAGTGAATCAGTGTGAATCAGTGTGAATCAGAGTGAATTAGACTGAATCAGAGTGAATCAGTAAATCAAAGTGAATCAGTGTGAATCAGTGTGAATCAAAGTGAATCAGTGAATCAGAGTGAATCAGTGTGAATCAGAGTGAATCAGTGAATCAATGTGAATCAGAGCGAATCAGAGTGAATCAGTGTGAATCAAAGTGAATAAGTGAATCAGAGTGAATCAAAGTGAATCAGTGTGAATCAAAGTGAATCAGAGTGAATCAACTTCTAAAGGTTCAAAGACATTTTATTGTGGACATATTTAACTTCACAGCTTCACGAGAGGAAATGAGTCGTCACTGAATCTTCATCAAATATTTCATACATGACCCCCCCTCC
>NW_007586181.1:0-1128 GCF_000523025.1 Cynoglossus semilaevis | reverse complement strand
TAGACTTTAAATAATAGGAGGATAAATACAATTTTCTTTATTATGTGAGGAATTATCTGCACACCTTCCTAGCCAGGTGTCCTGTGTACGCTTTGGCTGACATCAGAAACAGCTTCATTTTTAATGGGTACAGCTATGTTGAATTGTATTGTAACATTAGCCCACAAAATACTTTTTGTGTATTTACCCGAGATGACCACCAGGTGGTATAGTAAGTCCGGATGTAATTGTGACAGCAACTTTGGGTTCATCAAACTGTAAAAATGTTGAAATGGACAATTCTGTTATGATTAATTAAATCTAACTGTGGTAATAAATGAATAAAGAGATATCTACTAGTAAATGCATATTGATCGAGTAAATTATTTCCTTTTGTTATTTATTTGGAAAAGGGGAAACATTCCGCAAGATGACCAACTGAAGTGAACTTTAATGTGTTTATAGCTGTAAACCTTTACTATTCTAGTATTACACACTTGCATTCATTTCATTTCAAACTCATTGCTCTCGTCTCTGGTGCGTCGTGCCCGCGCAGGTGTGGCTCCCAGCTCGTGCATGTCACCCCTCCCCCCAGCTACAAACTACAAACCCGGGCTGCGCGCTCCCGTGAACTAATTCATTGTATGAGATACGGGAAGGAGCAGCGAGCGACTCGACTGGTTGGCAAACCGGCTAAGGTGCGGGAAACTGAAAAAACAACTGCTACATATATAAACTACAGGTAAACTACTTATTTTAATACCAAATGAAAGCATAGGCATGTCTGTATTATTGTGGTTTACTTTCAGAACCTGCTGGGCTGTTTTTTAAAGTTGTCCGGAGCTTTGAAAGGCCGTGCTAACTGTAGCTTAGCAAATTAGCCTACGTCTGCCAAGTTAGCTTTTCCTCTATACGATCTCAGTCTCATTGCCGCATCCGTCCGTACCTGTCAAACAATTATAATGGTGATACATTATCGCTTAATATAAAGTGTCTCTCGTTAGAAATATTATTCTATAAGTATTTGAGCGCGAATAATTAACTGTGGCAACTTCTCTTAATGCTTGTTAACTAGACCGTAATGACCGGCCGCTGAGGGCGAACTGCCGTAACCAAACAATGAGGCTCTTTTCCTGACTTTGCATCGAC
>NW_007586180.1:0-1128 GCF_000523025.1 Cynoglossus semilaevis | reverse complement strand
CTGTATTTTGGTTTTCCCCCTTTATTGTCAGTCTGCTGACAGTAACAAACATCTGCTGAGAGTAAAACCAACAACATTTTCTCAAAGGAGCCGCCTGAGAAACCAGACAACTCCTTTTCTGTCGGTTCTCTGGGGAAACGTCATCTCGAGCCAAACGCGTGGTATCCGTCACGCTGATGAAATGCATAATTAATTCTCATCATCCCCGTAATATTTTGGCAGACTTTGACCGGCAACAATGACAAATTACAGGCCGGTGACCATGTGGTGACGGCGGCCCTGCTGATATCTGTGGTTGTTTCCTACATTAGTTTTTGGCGTCCCAGATATCGCCGGTGATAAATTGGCAAGGTTACAAAGTATTTACACAAATAAGTTGAAAACAATCGATCTGCTGCTCCACATTGTCATACCCTGAGGGATGTGATTCCCCCGTACGAATGCACAATCCCAACGGCCGGGGTTCATTGGAGACGCAGATTGTGTCCGATTGATCAATGGGAACTAGTGCTGAGCCATCAATCTAACGGGAGAGGAATAGGAAAAAGGGAACATTAACATGTATAAGCTGCCGTGTCCCGACAATGTCCTCTAGCTGGAGTTTGCAGGAAGGCAGACACCTCAGGGGACAGGAACAAAAGAGGTAAAGTGTAAGACCTGTGACAGGAACGTGTTTGGATCCTAACTCTCCTCTCAATTTCCTCTCTTTTGCCACCGACTGAACTCCAGCTGCTGCTGCACTTGGTTCTTTATTAACCAACACTTTGAAAAGGTATTAATCCCTGAAATTCAAACAGCCCTGAGTATGAACATCACCTTCAAATGCCCTTCAGGTAATCATCACCGCGAGTCGCTAATGAAAGCATCAAATTGCAGGGAACCTTTTTGGCCACCTCTGTGCCGCAGTATTTAAAACAAACAGGTGATTAATGACTGATTTCTGCCAGTATTGCTGCTGGACAGCTGTTCCATAATGTAGCAGTCAGTCACTTGGACCGAACTCTGAACAAACCTCCGTCAAGGTCTTCAGTGCTTCTCAGATTTATCAGGAAAATGTCAACACGTTGTTGTTGTTAGAGCAGGTGTGGCCAAATGTTTTTCCAAGAGATTGGATACTGAAAAAAAAAA
>NW_007586179.1:0-1128 GCF_000523025.1 Cynoglossus semilaevis | reverse complement strand
GTCATCAACCTGAAGACGTGAGCTCAGCTGATCATGCCGTGTTTCCCGTCAGGATCGTGACAAATTTCGACCAATCACAAGGTCAATAACGCCGGCTCTGCAGCAGCGCTGCCGCACCTATTACAGCCACCTATTAAAGCCCTGCTCCGGGTGCGCTCGCGGTGAAGCGGGATTTATCTATCATGCTCTAATTGGTTGATTGTGGCTGTTCGGAGGTGAGATTGAGTCGTTCATCATGTCCCTGCTGAGGGCCGCCGACGAGGGAGGAGCTGCAGCCGTGCGAGCAAAATTACCCCCTTCATAAGACGGGGTTTTCTGAGGTGGCAGACTGTGTTTTTATAGAGAAGTGAAGGGATTTTAAAGTTAATCTGTTGGGCTGAGGCAGATGGTTATCTGAGAGCCTGAGGAAACAGCGCGCTGAAGTCAAATCAAACTCACACAGAGCTGTTTCTCCCTCACGTCCACGTCTCTGAGTGATGAATTTATATGTGGCTTTGGCAGTGCTATTACATTACACCCCCTCCGGCTATATTATTAACTTTTTACAATTCGATCAGCTATTAGCCGCTCACTCGCTCACTCCCCGCGCTCACTCTATTTACTTTGTTTTATACAGAGAGAGATATAAACGTCCTTTGAGTCACCGAGCCAACAGCTGCCGTCACCTCCCGGAGTCGACTGCTGCTGTAAAGAGCAGCCACAAACCTGTGTCTTTTTTACTGAGGCAATTTAGTTTGGCTCAAGGGCACAACAACGGTGTCACTCTATTCTTCCTGCTGCTTTAGAAGTCAGCGGTGAGCAGCAGCCGCTGGGAGAGCCGTGGACACACTCAGGGTTGGAGTGTCCGACTTAATTCTCTTTTAAGGAGTAAAAAGTCGGAGTGACCAGAGTTTGGACACGGCTGAGAACTTTGGACTTCAGCGCCAGAGTCTTTGCTGATAAACACCACAACAACAGGGTTTGGGCTCCTGCGAGTCGAACTCTGGGGGAAAGAATCAGATTTATGGAATACGTTCAGTGTCGATGTTTACTTTGGTTTAACCAATCGACTGCATGTAGAACATGGAGAACTGTGATAAATCTAGAGATATGTTTTTGTGGCTGCATTACCCGTGCTGACCAGCAGGG
>NW_007586178.1:0-1128 GCF_000523025.1 Cynoglossus semilaevis | reverse complement strand
TGAGCATGCATTTCACTTTCTCAAGACTGAAATGAGAAAATGAGGAGAGTTTGTATATAAACAGCTACAATTCTTACATGTTTAATCATATATTTTTGTTCAACCCCTTGAATTAAACCTTAAAGTCTGCACTTCAATTCTGTTGTAGTTGTTTCATTTCAAACCCAATGTGGTGGCATGCAGAGCCCAAATCATGAAGATTGTGTCACTGTCCAAATACTTTTGGGCCTAACTGTATGTGATAATTTCAGTGTTTAGCCACTTCCTCCCCAATCCCACATGGTGGTTGTCAAGGTTCGAAACAGGCGCATGCAGATTCTATAGAGAAAATACTGATTTTGATGTAAGAAAGTAAATTTTTTTGACTAGACCAGATCCCCGTACATTTCAAACCTGGCAACACCCTAGGACAAAAACTGGTTCATCCCAATGACAAGACTCCAAGGAACAAGCTGGACAATGTTGACTATATTTTGGTTAGTATTTACACTATTGTACATAAAACCATATGACTTTGCATTAGATTAAATTGTAGTTTCTCAGGCATAATGTGATGCATTTCTCCCCTGCTGCTAATTTCAAACTACTATGCTAATACAGTTAGCTAAACAATGGCTGACAGGGGTGGGGTGGGTTGTAACACATCTTCAAAAAGTGTTAAAACCATCCCCTTACATACAACTAAGAACACTTTATTAATTTTAATAAATTTTACAGAATGCCTAGGCAGTGGACAAGAAAGACTGACCGAGGTCTGCTTGCAAATGTTTTTTTTAAAAAAAAAGAATCTGATGAGGCCACAAAGAAGGCAAGTCAGTCAGATTAGTTGCGAAGGCACATGAAATCTGTCATGTAACACTGAGCAGAAGCTGAGAGACCAGGGGTCCAGTGATCCTCCCAGTATAGGTTACTGAAGCAGCAACAAAGTTTTCTCTGAGGTGCAGAAGAAGTGTTGGCTGAGGCAGCAGACCTGTATTATGGACTGACTCCACGTGAGGTAAACATGTGACAGGTTAGTCACTGGAGACCAGAGAAGAATTGAATACTAGCCAGGTAGGTTCCAGACAAATGGGAAAAAAATGTGTCTATGTATTCAGGTTATCTATTCCACTTTCTTTTAGGTTAGAA
>NW_007586177.1:0-1129 GCF_000523025.1 Cynoglossus semilaevis | reverse complement strand
ACAGAAGCAGACAGTAGTTCAGTGACAAACAGAAGTGCCCGAGTGTTTAACCTCCCTGACCTTCCCTGTTCCTCGACTTGACCTGCACTAAAGAGTGAGTCAAGTCTCACAGGAATGAATCCTTCACACTGGTGTGTCCTCCGTGGGAAACACAGCAGTTGGAGTAGTTCAGCAAGTGTCAAAGACCTCCATCAGGATCCATACACCCTGACTGATTTCCCATGATGCTCCATTATTAGCCAAGGCTTTTGCTGTTATTGTTGTTGTCATCGTCCTGGTTGTTTCTCTCTGAGTTCACTTTCTTTACATAATGCTGAACGTTTATTATGCAACTATTGATCAGGAGGCTCCAAATGAAACTGCCCACTCTTTGGTAATCAGCACATTTTAATGCTGCATGTACAACATTACCAGAGCTTTTTACCAGAGCTGCTGATGCTGAGAAATGGAAACACCGCAGGACTAACCGTGGAACTCCACGCCACAGTGCAATCACGTTTTTATTTCAGTTTCCATTAAAGCCGGCATTAAAACAAACTGAACCAAATCAGCCACAGAGAAATCGTCTTTTAAGCCAACTCTATTAACACAGGCAGGCACCGGTACCGATTACATCTCCCTGTAAACTCATCAGATGCCCAAATCAACACAAAACATTGTTTCTCTGAAGTGGTTTTAACTTGACTTTGTTTCTAGATCATTCCCAGCTCTGTTGCCAGGGCATTACATTTATCTCTCATGAACCTGCGTTAGAAAATGTATAACTTGGGCAGAGTTTTTATTGGTCAGTTGTAGAGTGGTCCTTTTATGGACACAGAGTCAGTAAGTGACGAAGCAGTGTGTGAAAGCACCTCCTGATGCCATTTACCCTGAGATTGGAACTGGTGGAAATTGAACTTGGAACCCTCTGTCTGCAGATAGGAATCTAAAACTGGCATTCCTTGGTGAAGTTTGAACTCATATGGGAAATTATCCTGTTCCACTTAACTTGTCTTAAAAATCCTGTATTTATCACTAATATAGTTTTTGTGACAGTGTCAGTCAGAACAACTAATAGCCCCTCCAGTTGGTGGCAGCAGATGGCTATTTATACTGAGAAAAAAAGAGAGACTCAGAAATGTTAAAAAAA
>NW_007586176.1:0-1129 GCF_000523025.1 Cynoglossus semilaevis | reverse complement strand
AAAAAAAACCTGAACCGTCTCCAACTGCTCTGAATGTCATGCTAAGACACTGTGTGATCTCACTCCTCCTACACAGCACAGGGTAGAACGCAGCAAAAAGCCCTCTGTACATTTGCTCCTGCCTACTGTAACAGGACAACCCACCTGAAGTCATTAGACACTCACACCGTCACAGGGATGGACTCGTAACGCAAACAGTCCTGCCGAGCGGCCGCGTCGGCGCAAATGACAACAACAAACAAATTAAATAAATAAATGTCATGTATAGTCGCCACATGCCACTTACAGTAACGCTCCTCTGAGATATAATGAGCAAAAACAACAGCGAGGAAGTGGGAACATCACATCCACTCCCACGCAGGCAGGATGGCACTTGGGTTTTTAAGTTATGTAACAGCCCGATGGTGTGAGATTACATTCACTCTGCCCTCGGAGGGGAGACAGCAGATCAAAATACTCCGAAATTAAAAGTCTGAGTGGATCACTCAGCACCTCTGGGGGACGTAAAGGTGCACAAGAGTGAAAAACAAGAGGGGAAATAAAGGTAACCTCCATGTAATTAGAGGTGGAGACGGAGCGAAAGCTGCAAACCCTGAAATACATACAGAGTCTCTGCAGTCTGCAGCATTCTAGGATAGAAACAGAATACAAGTACAACTACCCTGCTCCCCTGCAGGTGGAGCTATAAAGCACATGGACAGCTGGTCCGCTGGTGCCATTCTTGGTTTGATATCAATCTAATCCTCTTACTTGTAATACAATCAAGAAAATAAAGTGTATTTAGACCTCGACAAAACCCAACAGTTAATAATTACAGTCGTTTCAGTCATTGGGAACCAGCCTGGTTTACTACATATAGTGATGTACTAAGAATACTGTGGCAAAACATTACAACTACGTATGTCCCATTTTAAAAGAAACAACCTACATCCTCAAGTCACATGATACTTCATGCAGTGTCACGAAAGTCTTTCAGTTCCTGGTCTACTACCTTCTCTACTTCAGTGGAATGCTGAACTAAACTTTCTCACCAAATTCGTAACGGCAGCTCTGCATGCTGTAAGTTGTAATACTGTCACCTAGTGGTTCTATTTATCATAAGTAAACATTTACATTTAGAATTGCGTTG
>NW_007586175.1:0-1130 GCF_000523025.1 Cynoglossus semilaevis | reverse complement strand
AATAATAATAATAATAATCTACTTAAAACAAAATGCAAAGCTGTGGTGAGACTCATGCGGCTGCTCCATCACTTAGGGAGCGTCTGCAGTGTTACAACCGCACCACTTTGCCTGTACTGTACTGATACCCGTTTTAAAATGACGATATTTTAATGTCAACTTGACTTGTCTTTATTTACACGTGCCTTTTGGGCTATGAACCGTTTGATTTCCGGAACGTAAAGCTCCACTTTTACATTCGGCATACAAAAGCAACTTCTCTAAAATGACAAACAAAACATACAGTAACTTACTTACAGTAACTGGCCAACCTGCATATATTGAAAATAAATGATATGTTACATTTCTTGTGTCTGCGATTTATTTATCACATTTAAACGGTCAGCCGAAATATATTTTAACACTTATCCGAACACCTTAAGTCAAGTAAGCAATAGTTTTATGTCCTAAATCTAAGTGACAGTTCATTTGAATCTTGACAGTTTTGTGTGTGATGTGTTTTTATTGCGTCAGGTTAGAGCTCCCCATGCGTTTGGTTCCTGCAACAACAGTGGGGTTTGAGCGTGCGCACACAGCGCCTGATGAAGGATGGGGTGGAGGCGAGATGAGAATACCAAACAGCACCTCATGGCTCAGCATCAGCACCGGGCTGAGTGGAGATCTGCGCACCCTCGAAACTTGGCTCGGGACCTCAGCATGTGAACGGGCTTTGCAGGAGGAGGATCCACGTAGAATGTCAGCTCTGAAAAAGGTAAGGCTTTTTTAAATGCATCAATGGGCAACTGGCACGTTGTGAAAGGATCTGCATTTAATGCATTTGGGCTTTTTTTTAAGAGAAAATTAAAAAATAGTTTTTGGATTTGTGAAATAAATGCTGCAAATGTAACAGCAGTGGCTGCAGCTGTGACTAGATTTTGCAGTAAAATCACACTTTTAGGATAAATATTTATTAAATTTTTTTTTCATATCTGGACAATACTGACTTCCCAAATGCACATTTGACTAATTAGCATCTGAGCTTTACTTTTGCTGTGCTAATGAATTATGCTCACCGCTCTTTCACTTGGCTGTGATTCTAGAACATCCATTTATAACATGCAAAGTAGATTAGTGTGAGGAGCATTTTTCAG
>NW_007586174.1:0-1130 GCF_000523025.1 Cynoglossus semilaevis | reverse complement strand
ACCCTGGGGTTCCACACCAATTACAGAAACATTGCCTCTGGGCCAACGCACCACTTACTATAAGTCTCTCCAGAGTATTCGTTGCACAAGCCAAAAATTGCATAATGCGAGGACGAAAAAAACCATATATGTCACTCTAGAATAAGTCGCACCAGCCAGCTAGAGTGCCCTCTAGTGGCTGTCAGTGTGAAAATAACAAACATGTAAATTCAGTTCAGTGGTACAGGAGTAGCATATACCGGTACACAAGCCTAGAGTGCCCTCTAGCGGCCGTCAGTGTGAAAATAACATATACGTGAAATTATATGTTTTAATATTTAGGTCGGACCTGAGTATTAGTCGCAAACCGAGCCAAAAGAAGGGGAAAAAAGTGCGACTTATAGACCAGGAATACGTCGTATAAACCTTACCTCCGGATCTATAGCTGCCATTCTTCTGACGATGTCAAGGGTTTCGGTTTACATTTGCATCTCTGTAGTGTCTTCCTACTACTGAGCTGCAATATACTTATACCGTTATGCAGTCTGACATTACTGCCTGTTCTCTAGGTCCTGTCGATCCTGAGCAACTCTTAAGCTGGCCCCGATTTTGGTGGCAATTATATTTCCAGGAATACGTCGTATAAACCTTACTCTCTGTCATTGGTGTGGAACCCCAGGGTTCACCTCCTGGGCATGTTCGACTCCCGGTTAGGGCGGTTGGTACCTTCCAGTGGACTCACCACCCGCAGGAAGGTTTAGGTACGGTGCAATGTGATTTGGGTGGCGACTGCTGCCCCCGCAACCCGGTAATATTTCAGTCTGGCGACAGTTAATTTGCTATGTAGGTAGGTAGGTAGGTAGGTGGATCCAGCAGCATCGCAGCACCAAAACAACAGGAATAACACAGCAATAGATGCAATACAATACAAACAAGAATAGCAGCACGCCATCAAAGGATACCGAAAACCCAAACAGTGGATATTGGTACTTGACTTAATTAATTCATTGATTAAAATTCAATGGTGGCATTTCATTCGCTGGATTGGATTCCAGTTGACTTGGTGTCTTGCCAGGTAATCAATTCCTCCCCACCCCCAAAAAAGAGGAATAATCCACAGTGATCAGATATCTTAGCGCAAGTGCAATCAA
>NW_007586173.1:0-1131 GCF_000523025.1 Cynoglossus semilaevis | reverse complement strand
TTTTTTTCTATTTTGTGGGCGGGCGTATTGAAATTTCTCAGATAATTTCTGTGACTTATATTTATTTTTGTGACATCCAGCCTTATTAACAATGTGAGACCTTCACGATATTCAGAGACAGACTCTGGTTGCTAATCCATCTGTGCTTCTGCCCTGCGTCCAGGTGTTCCACAGTCTGTTCTGGCCTCTGGAGTTCACTGTTCCTGGCAGGGACAACAACAAGAGCTACGCCAAGGTCATCTGCAATAAACTGAACAGGGTGAGAGAACATGTGCTTTGTGAGGTCACAGTCAGGGCTGATCTGAATACAGTTGACGTACTGCAGAATCTTTTGTACACGTACAATAAATCAAATAAACACACACATCTTGTTCTTCTTAGGATCAAGTGATTGGGTTCCACTACCTGGGTCCTAATGCGGGGGAGGTGACACAGGGCTTCGGTGTAGCCATGAAGTGTGGCGTTACCAAGGAGCAGCTGGATGGAACCATTGGTATTCACCCAACATGTGCTGAGGTGAGAACAATGTTCTACAAAAGCTCTGAAATACACAGCTGTTCCACACCAAAACTGACTTGTCAGTATATTAATGAAGGCAGATGAACTTATTATCGTGGTAACACATACATCAACAATTATTTTATTGCCCATTTTTCTATAAAGATTGAGAAAAATGAAGACACCACACCAACACAGCTTGCTGCTGTAAAAGTTGTAATGTATGCAAAAAATATATAAATACAGAGGTTTAACTTAAAAGACAAACACATGTCAGCTGTCAGGTCTACGTGCTAGTGTAGGTAAGAACCTTGTTACTGGAGTTCACCTCCTGTGTGTATAAAAACAGACGAGGCTGAATCCCAGCTGCTGTCTGACTGACTTGTCTCTTGTCTCTGTCCTTGTCTTTTTAGATCTTCACCACCTTGGAGGTGACCAAGAGGTCTGGTGGTGACATCACCAAGGCTGGCTGCTGAGGTTAAACCCTGCTGGTTTAGCTAGCTGCTCTCATATCAGAACCTTGTTCCTGATGCCCTCTTCTTTATCAGGTCTCTCCTCAAGGCACTTGCTTTAAAATAGCACTTAATGCGTGTGACGTTGTACCAACCTTCTGAGGTCATCGGGATTGACTAC
>NW_007586172.1:0-1132 GCF_000523025.1 Cynoglossus semilaevis | reverse complement strand
AACTGCCTGTCAGTGTTTGACAAACACTTTCAAGATTTCGTTTAACTGGAGCGAGTCGCTACATTCATGAGCTACCTTCTTCGGGACGATGCAGAGGTTGATTCATGCCCCGTGGCATCAAAAACTGAAACACTGTTTCGCCTGAACCTTTCTGAAGTGGAGGATGAGATTCTGACACTACAAGCTGAATATTAATATTAGATTCAGCTTAAATCCAGGGCTAATGGACAGTTGTCTGGAACTAACTCACAGAGGGAAAAAATACCCCTGCCTGAGGAAATGTGTTACCTCCTTGATTATTTGGCTTTACTTACTTATGTGAGTCAGCCTTTTCCCACATGAAGATTATTTGTTATAATTTATGGGACAAAACCTCACAGCCCCAGTTTAGGATGTCGAAAAGGGCACCCTGATGAGCCTGTAAGTTATAAAGGCACATAGAGAACAAACTGAAGTTCCTTGTGAGGAAAATTAACTTCAAGAGGAAAAACAAACTTCAACAGAGAAATGAAGCTGCAAATTTGTCAACGGACGTTTGCTTTGGACGAATTTCTACACTAGAGTAGCTTGTCTGTTGGATCGAAACATGAGTTGATGAGCTTCAGCCCACTGTCCCTGCTCTATTAATATAATTCTGTGTTCAAACGCAATTCAATTTTTACACCTTCCCTTTGGTGTCTGCTTCTGAGACACCAATTTCGATGACAAAATGTCCATAGTTACAGACAACTCTTTCACTGGAATAACTGCAGTCAAGTCACTTACTCAGTCATCTTCAGAGGCTCATTGACATAAGTTGACAAGATGGGCAGAAGGTCATAGATGCCACTGACCAAGAGAGCCCCTATAAAACAATATTGAAAACGGTGTGAAAAAACCTTGGACAATGTATTATTTCTAATCGTCTGTTCCTTCAGAAAACTGTATGAAACACTAAAGTTTGATAAGAATATAGGATACATATAAATATTTTTTGACTGCCCCAACGAGAATCACCTCTCATACACAGTCAGATGACGCGTGTTTCGAATTTCTAATTAATGATAGGGCTTGTTGTCCGGTTTATTTAAATGCCTTTCTCTATTGCTACTGTAGATTACCGGAAAAGTACCGTATTTTCCGGACTATAAAT
>NW_007586171.1:0-1132 GCF_000523025.1 Cynoglossus semilaevis | reverse complement strand
ACACACACTCCTGCGTACTGTCTGCAGGTCTCGTCCCTTTTTTTGTGTTGCAGCTTTATCAGAGAACAACCCCGGACATGCTCTGGGCTTGTGGCCCCGCACTTCGCTATATCTGTCTTTCCCCAAAAGCTTTCTCTTGTACTCTGGTGTTTGAATTCCATCAGTGATTCGCCTCGGGAAGACTCAGTTCACCTGAGGAGCAATTTAAACCAGTGGTAGGGCAGGTTGAGGTCAGAGCTGTCAGAGCTGTCAATGGAAATGTTTGAATGTCTTTCCTTTTTTAAAAAAGAAATCCAGTCCAAATAAAGATTTTCACTATGTACAACATTTCATAATTTAAAAGATACCCTGCAGAAACAAGGCGAGGACCTGACCCCCGTTCAAAAGTTCACGACAGGGGTCTTGTTGCCGTCTGTGTGTTTACTGTTGTTGTTACTGCCTCATCTCATCTCAACATGTATACACGAGAGAGAAAATGTACAGCGTTGGAGGTTATCAGCGTTGATGTTCAGACATCTGTTAATAAGGATTATCCTAAAAGATGCTACGTGTGAGAAAACTCGTAGCCGTTGTCTCATGACTGGATTCACGAAGCTAACCTTCCTCAGTGGACTGTACACGGTCTGAGGCCAAGAGCAGAGCTGCAGCATCTGATCTAATCAATGCAGTAATAATCTCCAGAGTCCTGTTAGCTGATTAGCATCAGCTTATGCTTCACAATTCCACCTGCCTCATACGTACTAAAGGGACAGGAACCCAGAGCATCTGTGCTGATGCTGAACTCGTGCCCGACCTTCACATCTGTGTCTTTACTCTAGATGTTTCAGATTCATTGTTGTTCAGAAACTTTCTTTTGTGTGTGCATTAAACACACAAACATAAAGAAAACTACCTGCATGCAATGTTGAGAAAATAATGATAAAATAATATCCTATCACTAATGCAGTGAATGTAGTTCAGCACAGGCCTGGTGAGCGATAGCAGAGTGAAGAAATATAAAATATTTACACAGTTGTGAGGCCTGAATCCATTACTCTGTATCCACCCAAAATAAATATATAATTAGAGCTACATATAAAAATATGGGCAAGTCTTTTTCAGTGGAGATTTCCTAACATTTATTTTTTTTCTC
>NW_007586170.1:0-1132 GCF_000523025.1 Cynoglossus semilaevis | reverse complement strand
ACAAAATCAAGAGTTACTTTGTGCACTCCCTGATCATTTCAGAATCATCCGTCAGTTTCCCCTCATCAATAATGAGGGGAAGTTAACGGGAAATGGACACATTTCTCACCTAATTTTATTGATATGTGTAAATTTCCAATTTCAGAAAGTGTTTTGATTTTGAGTGAGTTTGCTTTACCTTTTCATTAACACACAGTGGGAAAGACTGCATGTGTGACTGACATGTCGATATCCAATCAGAACAGGTGATTGCACTTGTTTCATATGAATCTTTGTTCTTATTGCTTCAAACTAATGTATTTTTTCTCCTGGAACAACCATAGACATTAAGAAAAATTGCCACACATGCCAATTACTGATGGCTCCATCTGCACTCATAAACTGAGAGAAAAAACTATTTTGAATTATCTGATAAAACAGGGTGTCATCATCGTTTTTCTTGATCATATAAAACACAAAGCTTTTTATGCTCTTGGGCTTCACACCCAATTAATTTAAAATAAAATAAAATAAACACAGACTCAAATGTAGGGATGTCAAGACAGCATTATGTTGTTCTCCGTTCAAGTCTCTAAATGTGCTAATCACTGAGAATTAAAGTGTGGTTTCCCTCTACCCGACATACACTTGAATCATTTGGATTAGACAGACGCCACAGACTCCTGCACAAATAATCCCCTTAAACCCGACTAAAATCATTCTGACCTGTGTCTTCCTGTGGGACAGAATTAAAGCACAAAGCTCTGAGAACAATTTGCTGAAGCACTATTGCAGCAGTTACAATGTATACATGGACAGGTACAAGTAAACAAGTACACATCCAGTGACATTTGGAATTTGTTCGTCCTATTATGTACCAGTCACAGCTATGCCAGATACAGACTTTGTCAAATTTTATCTCTTCATGTGAAGCAATTAGTGGAGACGAATCATTTTAGTCACCGAGTGACATAATGTCACCCTAGTGGAAATTATTGTTCATTACCGCATGAATAAAGGGGAATATGCTGTAATCATGTGCTCAAGTAACTAACGCAAAATACGGTAAAACGGGACAACGTGCATCCCATTTCCAGCTCAACGGGAGACTAAATAGGGAGATTCAGTTTTTCAAGGGACGGTTGGCAACCCT
>NW_007586169.1:0-1132 GCF_000523025.1 Cynoglossus semilaevis | reverse complement strand
CATACTTGGTCATTTAATCAACTGCCATTGATCGTAATATTAATTTTTTATTTGGAATGGAGGCAATCATGGGAATAATTGTGTCCTAAATTATTCCACGCAAAGTTATATAAATGAGTAAAATGACTCTCATTTCAGTTTCAATGACCGCAAGCAAACCACATTTATTTCCAGAGTGATGGATGAAGAATACTTCACACTCAGCCACTGTGTAGTTACAAGGTTTAACCAATAGATGTCAGTATTTCATCAGAGACAACGCAATACAAGAGCAGTGATTTTGTTGTTGAATTGAGTTGAATTGTTCTAACAGCTGGAGTTTGTCCACAAACTGTCTACACCCACAAAACTCATCCACGCCCTTCTGTTTTTCATGGTTTATTGTTCATTAACATATAACGGCAAAAATACTATTGTTTTACAGTGTATGGTATTGACATTTACGTAAATGAGTATGGCATACAGTAATGCTAACAACTCAAATAACTACCTGTATTTTCGATTCCAAACTGTCGTCCACAGATTAAATTAGCCAGACTACTAGCTTAACGTTATATTTAGCAGACGGTGCCGAGTCTACCACTAAAATGAACATACCTACAAGCAGGCATTAAGATTAATGCCCTCCTTCTCTGTTTGGCTAATTAGCAGCAAGTGTCATTAGCGCCGATTCTCTCGATTCAATCATGTTGTCCCTGCAGGCTTTTACTGACACTGGCAGAAATTAGCTGGCAAACATATTAACAGCGATCTTCATTAAAGGGCTATTTGCTTTGTCCACTTTGTATGGAAATTACATTTGCGGTGGTTTAATCGGCCGTACTGACTCCACATCCAGAGCTATTCTGGTAATTCCAGCCATGAGTGGTTGCCGGACTCGGTGTTTGCATGTTTGTGTAATCATCCAGGGTAGAACTATTATGAGGTCACATGTTTGGCTGAGGATGTAAGTTATGCGTAGGCCACAGAATTACTGAACCCATTTCAGTCAGCGCTGCCTGTTGTTTCTTAGAAGTCAAATACTGTGCTTACTGTTTCCTGTACTACAGAAGCATTTACTCTATTTCACGAATTTATTAATGAGACTCAGAGACGTTGAAGAGAACTTAGTGTGTGTCTTTCTTCAATTCCT
>NW_007586168.1:0-1133 GCF_000523025.1 Cynoglossus semilaevis | reverse complement strand
ACGCCTGGTTTAGGGTGTCGTCGGTTTACGACGCCCGCGCCCTGCGACGTTTCGTAGTTACGTCTCCAGCTCCAATACATTTATTGAGAAAGTCATGTTCCATCATTCTGACTTTTGGTGTTAAAACATTAGTTGGTGGGTTCCGCTATACACAGAAGACGGCTTTGTTTACATTGGCCGGTTGTACTTCATATATTGGATTGTGCTACATTCACTTTCTTTGGTTTCTGTTGTTTTGTTTTTTTTGGAATTCTTTTGCGTTTCATTATGACTAAGTGTAAGACAGACTCTTCTGATGTTTTTTTAAGTCCTACATTATGATGTTACCACTGTGTTAGCTCAGTTGAGCGACCGAGGTACTGATGTACAGTACGTGAGCTCCAACTTGCAGTGATCAAGTTAGAAGGCATCGTAGGAACGGAACTCCGACACATGACCCCATATATTGTAATTGTTCTGTCTCTACCTGATGCAGTTGTTTGTCAGATTGAGCAGGGTCTAAATGTCACATACTGTGTGTTTGTGTGTCTGTGTTTGTGTTTGTCAGGCTCTGCGAGAGGACGTGGAGAGGCAAATGGAGAGAGAGCGAGAGCTTCAGCAGAGATACGGAGAGCTGATGATGGAGAGAGAGCTGCTGCACAACAGCACTCAGAAGTCCTGAGCATGACAGTTAGAACTGCCGTACACACACACACCACACACACACACCACATAAAGCAACCGCAGCTCCGAAAACCAGATCGTCACTTTTCCGCCCGTCGAGTCGTACTTTACTGTATTGTGAATTGTTGAAATGCGTCGGCAAATTCCGATGAGACGTTAATGTCACTGCATTTCAGTGACGTCCTGACGTCTCTTGCGTTTCTGTGATAGTGACCAATAAACTTTCTTCTCAACATGGCGGCTTGTTGTGACTGCGGTGTAAGCAGTAGTGGTTTTTTTTGTTTGTTTGTTTCTTTTTACAAAGTGTTGGGTCCAGAAAACTATGAACAAAAAAAATCTTTATTTGAATGATAGAAAATAGAAAAAGCATCTCTCCCTCTGTTGAGGGATGAAATAATTCCTAGCAGGCGAGGAAGGCCATCCCACTCCTGCAGTAAGCCGTCTGGAGGAGAAACAGAAGAAGATTTTAG
>NW_007586167.1:0-1133 GCF_000523025.1 Cynoglossus semilaevis | reverse complement strand
ATACAAAATACAACCCTCTAGCATATCAAGTCTATTTTCTACTTAAACACTGTAACACAACAGTAATACCACTCTAACATTTCTCACAAACTGCTCCTTGGATAAAGGTCCTACACTGGACTTTTTGTGTGGGTGGTTCGTTTGGCTTCACAGACGGTTATTAGTAATCCATGGTCCAGCCTTGTGGCAGCTTGGAGCTACAGAGGAACAGCTGTCAGGCTGTGGCTCTCCACAAGACTGACCACAGAGGGGAGGGTGGTTTGTAAGGTCAAAGAGCAGATCTTTAGCCAGTCCTCATATCTGGAGTCTCCTCTGTCAGATAACAGCTGTTATCTGAAAGTGAGCTCCTTATACTCACAAGTTGTCTGGAGTCTCTGTCCTGTCATGTGGAAAAGACTTTCCCCAGAGGGCGGTCATGATGTAGATGAAGACGCACAGAGCCAAGGATCTTTGCAGTTTCTTTCATGTTGTCTCGTTCAAGGCAAATGTGAATTTACTTCGAAGGCTTTCACAAATAATTAACAGAATATAGGCACAATGGAGCCAAGAAATTAGGAGCAACAACTGAAGAGGATGTAACTGTTAAAGTGTAAAAGTTCAGATAAATATCTAGTTATCTGAGAATTCAATTCTCAACTTCATGGATTAATGCCGCAGCAAGTCAACAGAGTAACAGTGACACTGTCTGGATTATCAGACATTCATCATTTGGTCAGCTGACTTCCCGTTCACTCTTCTGTCATGTTCCATGTTTACAGGCTTCTGTGATCGTGGACAAACTGTCTTCAGTCACCAGAGTGAGTTTTCCTGTCCAAACACCTTCTCAAATATAATGTCTACTGATTATACAATCAATCCCTTTGTGTTGGACAGCCCTAACGTCCTCTTTGTTTCCCGTCCAGCTGACTGCTGCAGACAAACTGGAGAATCTTGGTTCCCTCACTGCTGGGATGCAGGCAGAGGAGTTACTGAAGCTCACGTCTGGCCAGCTGCTGCAGTTCCTGCCCAGTCTTGCCCATCACTCACCCTGTCGCAGCCCGCCACAGGCCATCGCCATCGCAACCAAACTATGGGTAAATGTGTGAAAGTCTGTGACATCTTTGTCGCAATGTTACACAGAAATAAATGAATAA
>NW_007586166.1:0-1133 GCF_000523025.1 Cynoglossus semilaevis | reverse complement strand
AAAAAACATTAAAAAAGATTACATTTTATATTGTTTACACTGTAATTGTCATACAACAGCAGATTTTGGGGATTGTCCTCCTTGTTAACAGTGTATTATTTCAATATAAAAAACAAACATTGAACTTGTTGTTATGAGGCATGAGCACCAACCACTTCTCCTCCCGCCACAAAGATCGGAATAAACAAAAACTGCGTCATTGCTACCAGGTGAACAGCAGCGCTCGAGGTGGCGTTCGATTCGTCAGCTCAGTCCTCCAGCAGGTGAGCGGGGTCACGAACGGAAGGGTGCACAGTCCCAAAAGAAGCTGCCGTTCACCACCGCGCACGCCGCCGAGAACGCCGCCAGCCGACCGCGATGTGGAGGAAAACACGTACAGTCCCGGTTAGTACGTCCTGTGACTTCCTCGCCGCTTTGAGCAGGTGTCAAACCCGACTCTTCGCCAGCTGATTTCAGTCTCCTCTCTCTCTCTTCAGACCTGAGGTTGTTGGTCTTCTTCCACTCCTGGGCTCCCGGCTGCGCTCCTCTGGACTCGCTGGCCTGTCAGTACCACCAGGGGGCGCTTTCCATGCGCGTTTCCAGGAAGGGTCAGGTGGTCAGTGCCCTGGAGGCTGACTGGCTGGAGTTGACCGCTGCCTACTACCGTAAAGGCTGGTCCCTGGTGGACTCCTTCGTCTACTGGGACACACCCAAAGGTCGGTTTGGACCACGTGATTTTTTTTTTGTCATCTGTTTTTTTTTCTTTATGTTGTAATGATATAAGTTCCAGACTTGACTTGTGGGTAAAAAAGTGGAAAGAACTTAAGAGTGGTTTGGAGCCAGCCAATAACCACACCACCTTGTGGTTAAGTAGAATATTGCAGAGGCTTTTTTTAACCTAGTGAAAATGTTTGAGGGGCTTTTTTGAACCAGTTAGAGATACATTTTAGTTATTGTCGTAGCTAAGTCTATGACATTTTTAGGAGAACGCTAAACTCCTGTCTTGGCTAATAGTGAATAACTAATTAGCCCCTTAATGTTTTGTGTTGTATTAGCTTTGTTTTGGCTTGTTTGTTCTTGTTTGTTTTGGCTTTGTTTTGGCTTGTTTGTGAAAAGTTTAATATTTTTTTGCTTACGTCATTAAAGTCAATGTA
>NW_007586165.1:0-1134 GCF_000523025.1 Cynoglossus semilaevis | reverse complement strand
CTTCCCAGACACTTTCTCCAGCTCTTCACTACATTTGTAGTTGTTTTCTTGGTCTGCTCATTTGCTGAGTGGACAGCTGGGCCACCTGACATCCAAAACATAAAAGAACACAATTTTGTCAATTTTTTTTTTAATGTATTGAAATGAATGGGTTTAACAGAATGAATGATGAATTATGAATGAATAAATAAATAGATTCCATTACATACAGTAAATGAAAAAAAAAAAATAGACTCAGACACCAAAATATGTATGTCTCGTCATTGGTCACTGACCCACATACACACACACTCGTACTACGCTGCCTATGGTCGGTGCCCTCGCTGTCTTTTATTATGCATGTAATTGGAGAGGAGTTGTGGCAAAGACAATGACGTCAATAATGTATATATGCATTTCGACACTGAATAAAAGCCACAGTTATGAAGTCTCACATTATTGGAAATGTTCTAAAAGATTTTCTACAACTTAGTCGCGAGAACTTGACACAATAAGGTAGTTCTCTCCAATCTCCTCTGCTCACTGAGGCGTGAAGACGGAATATGATGCCTATATAATTCACTAAAGGGTGTGCAGATTTAGTGAAAGCTCGAAGAATTGCTTATAAGGATGTTCAGACAAGCAGAGAATTAATATGATGTGCATGCCTCCAACCTTGGACTCTCAATGGGTAATAAAACTGTCCTCTGGTGGAATGATTGTGTGAATACACTGAGGTTAATGTACGTGCATTGGTACTAATCAGCACCGGTGTAATGATGCAGAAACAGCTTTTTACTGTTGCTTAAGTGAATAAATGAAATGAATGAAATCAAAGTTTCATTCAATTTGGTTACAATACCCTGTTACTATTGTTAAAGAGGTTTGTTTCTATGGGGCTTTCAACGCAGATGCTATGATGCATCTCGTAGTCCTGATCAGGCAGCGAAAGGAAAAAAACAAGCAGACTGACAGAAACAAGTTCCTGTTAAAACCTGGCCTAATACCGTGCCAGTCTCAAACGCACCATCATGAACATGATGACATTGAACTGGTTCAGTTTCCCTACTAATTATTTCAAGGCCGAGATATATCATCGAGGGGGAGCTGGGGGGGTAATGACCTTAACTCATCACAGACTTTTTTTTTTTTTTT
>NW_007586164.1:0-1134 GCF_000523025.1 Cynoglossus semilaevis | reverse complement strand
TTTTTTGTGGCACAAGTTTTAAACCCCTTCTGCACCATTTAACTTTCCAGTATGAGAAGAGTATACAGTACCTGGATGGCAAAGACAGACAGCACTCCAGTTCCGATGGTGTTCATCAGACCCATGTAATAGTTGACCAGGGCCTCTCTGCAGCCTCGGACATAGATGTTGAGCTCCTCTGTCTGGTAGTCATAGTTATAATGAGCGGAATTGTTGGTGATCTGATGCTGAATGCATGGTCGTGGAGAGCTGGGGTTACAGCAACTAAATGGGACACCGTGGACCAAGTAACGGCCATCCACATTGCTCTTTATGTAGCTGCGGAAATAAAGGACACAACAGGTTACAGGTATAAAGTGCATGCTTTAATGAGGAAGTAGAGTCCTCCAACTTACTCTTTCACTTCCTTAGAGCTGAAATCAAGGTAACGGTTGCTGATCCACTGCACGTCGAACCAGTCCCTTAAGTCATTGTTTCCACAACACTGAAACTCCATCTGCAACCGATCGATGTTCTGTTTCTGGAAGCAGCGTCCTGGTGTGTCTGTGTCCTTGTAGAACCGGATGCCATTTTTTAAGCCAATCTTCAGGGACGACTCCAGGCTGCCCTTCATTACGTAGCTCATGATAACAGCAAGCAGCATGAGGGTGGTGAAAAAACAAGACACGGCATAGTAGGGTTTCAAAAAGTTCTTCCAGCGAGGAAACCGCGCAGCGTCGAGAGCATCCTGAGAGATCTTCGAAGCAAAGAAGTTGGTTCCCATAGAGACCAGACCAACAATCATGAAGGTGTTGGGAACAATGTGTATGTTTGAGTTGTCCATTAGCTGGAAAGAAGTCACATTAAATCAGTACAGCGCCCATAGCTTGTAAGCATTTAGTTTGTAATTCCTGTGTAAAGTATTACTGTAATTCGTCCCTGTCTTTATTGCTTTGCAGGAGCTTAAAGAAAAACACCATCGGTTGTTTTCTTAGTTGATAGATGAGTTCAAGTTGTACTTCTTTGTATCAGTTCTCATTGGTTTCCTTTTAATGTTGGCTGATTTGCAGTTTGTCTTTTATGCACTGGGTTATATTGAACTGTTGGTAGCGGGATCTTTCAAGGTGACTTTTACTTTTTGTATTGTAACTCTGA
>NW_007586163.1:0-1134 GCF_000523025.1 Cynoglossus semilaevis | reverse complement strand
GAATTATTTTTTTTGGCTAAATTTAAACTAACTTTCACTTTTCATTATTACCTTAAACCCCCCCCCCCCCCCCCCAGCTAACCTTTAGCCGTGTGTGTGTGTGTGTGTGTGTGTGTGTGTGTCAGCAGTGATAGTTGCACCAATCTCTCTGCAGCTGCACTCGCTCTGGAACCTTCTCCCAGCCCTGTGGGAACCTGACAAATTTAAATAAATGATTCTCCGTTTGGACAGTTTTTCTTATTTTCTCCGCGGCTGTTGTGTTGTTTGTCACAATTCCACCAAAATGGCTGCTCCCGCCGCCACTTCCTCTTTTACAGAGAGAGCGAGAGAGAAAATCCACTTTACCTCTCCACGCCACCACCACCACCACCGCCGCCACCGCCGCCGCGCTCACCTTGATGGAGCGCCGTGACATTGTGTTTTCCTCTCGGAGCAAAATAAAGTCGTTTGTCGACCTGCCGCTCGTTGGCACGTGAAAAATCTGTTTTTGGCCCCGTTTTTAAAGGTGAACGATGTGGAATTGAAAGTCGAGGGGGTCAGAAAAGAAAGAGAAACAGACGGGGAAATCACGGCCGCGAGGGGAGGTGAAGAGGACGAAAGAACAACCGACAGTGACCGGTCATCTCACTGATGGGAGGGGGCGGGGTTTGAGCAGGAAGTAGAAGGAGAGAGAGAGGAGGAGGAGATAGAGGAGGAGGAGGAGGAGGAGGAGGAGCTGTCCTGTGATGTTCTCCTCCGTCTTGGTTCTCCACCCTGGGCTCTGAGAACTTCTTTTATTTTTCAGTGATAAATATCGATGTCCTTCCTGCTCACGTCTTCATCCGCTCTGATCCAGAGCTGCTGCTCGGACCCGGAGCCTCAGCTTTAGCCTCCTTCTGCCTCATGATCTCATGGAGATGAAGAGGCTCCACTCGTCTTCTCACACAATCTTATTACCTTCACGTGACGCCTCCCGTTTCCCCGCAGCCTGCGGTAAATTGCGGTCGTCCTGTCAGTGGTCAGCGGTGAGTGGGTCTGTCTATTGATCCGGAATCAGGAAGGAAGAGGGGGGGGTGAGGAGCGGGTGAGGGGGGGGTGAAACGGTCGGATGAAGACAAACCTAACAGCAGGACCAAGACCAGGTTCACCAGGGAG
>NW_007586162.1:0-1136 GCF_000523025.1 Cynoglossus semilaevis | reverse complement strand
TTTTTTTATTTTCAACCAAAATCACATCCGATTCAAAAAAATCTAGAAAAAGATGCCAGACACGGTGTATTTCAATCATGAATTGAACAATGAACGTACTGGAATTTCCACTGAGAGAAAAGTGTGGAAAAACAGCAACGTTTTATAAAACAAGTTTTCTTTTACTGTCTTCCTTCTAGATATTTTTCAAAAGAACCACTCCCGTCTTCTGAAGGAAATTGAGAGGCAGCAGAGACACTTGATGGGTGGCGATGGACACCCATACAATGTGGAATTCCTGAGCAATGGTAGTGATAAATGCCACAATGGTAAGAAAAAGTCAAAAGTCACGGCAAAGATACCATTCTCACTATAAATATAAAAAGATGTTCCTGTCGCACATCATAAATATAATGCAGAACAGTGCCTCCTGCTGTTGGGGAGAGTCATGTGTTAGTATGTGTTAGTTGGCAGTGAGTTGGTCTAGCAATGAGTAGTGTGTCCGTATGTAAGATCTTTAAGTTTGTATAAGAGTTGCTGTGTCTGTTTTTATTTATTTATCATTACTATTAGAAAGGGCAGTGGTGTAGTTGGTGGTTAAGGAAGGTTGCAGGTTCGAATTCGAGTGTGCATCTATAAACCAGTTAGTGAGATGTTCATGTTTGTCTGTAGGGGTGTTGTAAAGTAAATGTAAATCTCCCTCACTATGTCTATTTACGGTATTTTGTTTTTTACACTAATCTCCCTCACTATGTCTATTTACGGTTTTTTTTTTTTTGCACTCTCAATCTAACAAAAAAATATATATATATGTATTTTTTTTTGTCTGTTTCAGTGGTTTCCTGCAGGCGTACAGTAAAGGTTCTTTCTTCAGAGGATGGTAAGCAGAGTATCGTTCAGGCAGCACAGCAGCTGTGTCGCTCAGTGGAGAACAAAGAAAGGAGCCCCGACGACATTAGCGTCAACGTCCTTGATGCGCTTCTCCGAGGTACTATGTTATGGCACCCCCACGGGGTGAGGTACCGCAAAGTTGTTCATGAAAACAAACTTGATCTGACACTATCATTTAGCCCGAAATCAACGATACGAAGCGTTCTAGCGTAGTGGTTTTAGTCTGCAAAAGTAAAGATGGCAGAAAGACACCATCCACACATGAA
>NW_007586161.1:0-1136 GCF_000523025.1 Cynoglossus semilaevis | reverse complement strand
CTGGAGAAAAGCCTCTGTGTTTCTATTGTCAACAGTCTCAGAAGAGGCTGTTGTGTATGAAGCTTTTATCTAAATTAAAATACGCTGAATGCGCTGTCAGTCCTCAGAACCATGTTTACTTTTTATCATATTTACGGCTGCTTTGAGTCTGGACACGTTTACGACAATGATATTCCACTGAACTTACTTACGGAACGTACCGTACTTGGGGACATCAGATAGTGATGGATTAAAATAATGCATTCTCTTCTGCTGTCTGTGCCGGACACATCCTGAAATCATATTTTCAAAATTGTGCTGCCTTTAGTACCGTGAAATACTGTCTTCCATCCAAATCAGAGCAGGTTTAGCCTCTCACAGCTGGACTGGAAGTGGGAACTACTAGAAATCAGTCATGAGGCGGAAATGACCAGGCGTTTTAGAAGGATCCACTCTTACTTCATCTGTAATTTTCCAAAATAAACTAATGTCACTGAAACACCAGTGGCATTAACCAAGAGCTGAACACGAGGACAGAGAAGTGCTGGTGACTTTTTGATCACTCAGTCAGTCCACACATCAATTGTGTAATACGATAATGTCACTTGTTACACTGGTTTAGGTCCCTGGTGGAACATCCTTCAGCCGAGGCAAAATGTCCACAGTATTCGAATATAAAAATACTCATTTAACAACTCAAAGTTGACATTTCAAAGAAAAGTGTCTTCTTTCACTCTGTGGCCAAGTGATCTCTGGGAAAGGCAATTTAAAACACCACAGCAGTTAGTGTCCAGGAGACGGAGACCAAGATCCACTGAGAGTCTTTGTACAATACCATTTAGTGGCAGAGCGATCTCTTATTATGGCTAAAAGTTTAAACTAGAGTCAGTGTTGTGATGCTGGTGGTGCAGCTGAAGGAACGTGATCTCAGGCTGCCATGACAACTGGGTCCTTGTTTCCATCTCTGGCCTCAAACTGATTTAGACGTGTAGTTTTTGGAGACCTGTCTCCAGTCTGTAGACTGGATTAATGTTGTTGTGAGTATGTTTGTAGCTGATACAACATAAGGGTCAAGGGTTGTTCATGATGGTCAGCATGGTGGAAAAAAAAGTTATCATGTTTACGTGGTTGCAATATAATACAAATAAATAGCCTAC
>NW_007586160.1:0-1137 GCF_000523025.1 Cynoglossus semilaevis | reverse complement strand
TTTTGATGCAGGATAAACAAAGGGAAAAATTAAAAGCGATTGTTGATCATTCATTTTTAGCATTCTTCACACACGATTTGATGGCCAAGTTGGGAACAACAGCAAAGGCTGGATATAGTGATGCTGGCCGGCAGTGAGGGTTGGATTAACTGTTCCCTGCCAATATGGGTCAGCACAAGCTGTGCAGTGTGTAGTCAGTCAGTAGCATTGTGTTTCAGTGTGAGAGAAAGAGAGAAGCGAGTGTAGGAAGATAAAGATACCTGCGACAGTCCACATTGTTGCTGTCCTCCCCTGGCAGAAGCTTGTTTTATTTGCTTTCAGCGCTTCCATCACAGCTGCCAACGATGCCAAAACACATGTATTTAGTTCACCGCAGTGCCAATTCGGAGCGCTTTTGTTCTACACTAAAACAACCAGGTGAAGTGCAACATCAAACCAAACATTTTAAAATGTCACTCTGCCTCTCGTAGCTGCAACAAACGCGTATCGACCTGTAGGGAGAATCTCTAAACGCCTCGTTGTAAACTTTGACCTTTTCTGCCTCTCATACGAAACCACTCCATCTATTCTCGTTCAGGCCGGATGAGTCACATGCTTTGTGTCCCTGAGAGTACTGGCACTCGTCCACGCACACTCTAACATAATGCACTTCAGGGTGGGCTGATGATATTTCTCCCCGTGTTATACAGGAGAAAGACCTGAAGGTAAACCAGGAAGCATCCTTCATGGTTCAGCGAAACGGGGCAAGAGGTGTGGTTGATGCAAAAGTCCACACACCCTCCGGCTCTTCTGAGGAGTGCTACGTCACTGAACTAGACAGCGGTATGCACCAGAAAGTACAGCACAGAATACTCATGTAGCTGTACGAATACTGTTGCATTTGCATAACCTTCGTCCTTTTTCATTTCGGCGTTTCAGACAAGAGCGCAATCCGCTTTATTCCACGGGAGAATGGCGTTCACTCAATAGATGTTAAGTTCAATGGGTGCCACATTCCTGGAAGCCCCTTTAATGTGCGGGTTGGAGATCCAGGCCTAATTGGAGACCCAGGAATGGTGACTGCACATGGACCTGGACTTCAGGGAGGAACTACAGGTTTGATGTTGGATCTTTGTTTTATGAATTTGTTGTATTAAA
>NW_007586159.1:0-1137 GCF_000523025.1 Cynoglossus semilaevis | reverse complement strand
GTCAGAGTTTGGATATGTATCATGTCAAGTAGAACTTGATTAAAATCAATTCATTGATTTATTAAAGTTCACTAAACTAAAATCAAATTTTAACAACAATATCTATGAAAACAAAACAGTTTTTCTGTAAATGCTTCCTGGATGACTTTGTCCAACAGGGGGCGGAGAGAGCAGATCATGACGTGTTCGTTCCTCATACCTGGATCAGTTCTTCCTGAGAACAGATAAACATCAGAGTCTCTGCTGAGCTTTTTCAAACCTCATCTGACTTTTCTGACTATTTGTCTGATAGTAAAGTTACAGCAGCAGCAGAAGAAGAAGAAGAACAACAACAACAGAAGAAGAACAACAACAACAGAAGAAGAAGAAAAAAGAGGTAAAGAAGACAGGAGACAGGAATCAGTCTGGATTAGACCAGTCTGTGCTCAGTTTTTCTGACTTTCATTTTCTCCCATTTTCTTCCATTGTTTAATAACTAGCTTCAGAGAATTCAGGTGGGATTTAAATTATTTGTATTTTCATTTTCTCTAATTCTGTATTTAAATATTATTACTGAACCACTTTGTGACTTTGGACCTTGTACTGTGTTTAATTTGATTGTGTAATTAGTTCATAATTAACAGAATAAATCGTCTTTGTTTTTCTTTGAGGTTCATTTTCCCTCCATATTCCGCAAGAGGGAGTGGTTTAGTTAAACTTTTACTTTAAATAAAAATATATATATAGTTATATTGATGTCATTTGTTTCGCTAATATTGATGTAATTTATTTTGCTATAACTTTAGCTTGTGTCATTATTAGTGTCCGTGTTAGCTTACTTGTCTGCACACTAATTTTAAAACCATTTTGATAAATTCACAAATATAGGCAGGTTGATAACACTATGTAGCTAACTAACTGTGCTAATTCTTATTTATCTTATACTCTGTAAATTTAAGCTTTTTTGCACTATTTTTAGTCTTCTGGTTATCGAGAGTTTGGATTGTCTGTTCTCGGTTTAACTTTTACTATATTTGAGCTAGTATAGCCATCATTTAGCTACTTTCTGATCATTTGGCTACAAACTAGCAAGTTCTGGGCTAGTCTATACAACACATATACATGTACATATACTATACACACTCATATTTTGGATAA
>NW_007586158.1:0-1137 GCF_000523025.1 Cynoglossus semilaevis | reverse complement strand
TTTTTTTTTCATCACAAACACTGTTGCATGCATGGTTTGGATCAGTGTGTGGATCAGAAAATGCAGGTTTCTGTTCTCTCTGAGTCTGAATGTTGACTACAGCTGACTGAAAATAATATGTGAAATATCAAGAGCAGAAATGATGAGTGACATCTGATATGTCAGACATCAATGACATGGAGATGCACTGGATTTCTTCTTATTCGTTGCATGTTGACAGTACTCAAATAGTAACAAAGTCTTCATTAAAATTCTACTTCAGCATTCAGTCTGTCCCAATGTCGTTTTTTCTGTCCCAGTCTTGGACATTCAGCGTTGTGATCTGAACATTGAGAACAACAACCGCAGCCATCACACGGAGCTGAATGGAGTGGAGCGACTGATCGTCAGGAGGGGCCAAACCTTCACCATCATTTTGTACCTAAAACCTGACAGCCCAGAGTTTAGAATTGGCCGGACAAAACTTACTCTCATCGCTGAAACTGGTTTGTTTCTCATCTACCTCTGGTTCATAATATTTGTGCGATGAAGGAGCGTGAGTTAATGTGTGTTAATGTTTCCTTTGTCCATATTCCCAGGACCTTCACCCAGAAGGCAATCAGACACAAAGGTTTCCTTCAGTGTTGGTGACTCCACAGTGGACACTGAATGGAGTGCTTCTGCCATAACTGATCCCAGTGGAAATACAGTGTCTGTGTGCATCAATTCCTCCCCTGATAGTCCTATAGGACTTTATTCTTTGACCCTCACCCAGGGAAAACAGGAGACCAATTTGGGACAGTTTGTTTTGCTCTTTAATGCATGGTGTTCCAGTGAGTATGTCTAAAAAACCCAAACTGTCCTGTAGTTACGATCTCAGAACTTATGGAATAGTTATGTGGTTGTTTGGAGGTCACACAGTTTATGTCTCCTCTCCACTGGTTCACAGATGATGCTGTCTACATGCGCAATGAGAAGAAACGGCAAGAGTACGTCTTGGCCCAGACAGGGCAGGTCTACAGGGGAACACACAAACGTATCAGAGGAAAACCCTGGAACTTTGCACAGGTGGCTGAATTTATACATTGCACGTCTTCTCCAATACTATTGAAGAAGACCTTGGTAGAACTTAGTGGAAAATATTTACTGGTGTCATCA
>NW_007586157.1:0-1137 GCF_000523025.1 Cynoglossus semilaevis | reverse complement strand
TGTGTATATATATATTTGTATATGTATGTGTTTTACAACACACGGTGGTCGTGGCCCCCCGTAGGTTTCCCAGAAATTTGTGATTTTAAATGGTGGGTTCACAAGCCAAAAAAAAAAAGGTTGGGAACCACAGGTTTGAATACTGCACTTCATCAAGTAGGGGTATACACACACACACAGAAACACACACACACACTCAGAGTGGAAGGCACATGCAAAAACACACGCCGTTTCCATTGAGTCCAGCAGCTCTCTTTGTGTGTGTTTCTGTGTGTGTCTGTTTCTGTGTGTGTGTGTGCGTGTGTGTGTGTGTAGGTCACACTGTGCCTCAGACAGGACAGATGGACTACTCTAAAGCATGGGAGCAGTACTATAAGAAGCTAGGCAAGTCCTCGACAACAGCCACATCCGAGTGTGAGGAGGGACAAAGAAATGAGTTTAACGAAGAGCGGAGCTCGTTGTCTTGATGACTTTAATTAGTCGATTAGAGATGTTTTGGTTTCCCTCAACAAAAGGCGTCTGCGTCTCCACTGGGTGAATCCTGAGGGGGCAGTATTCAAACACATCAATCCCAGTATCTGCCCCCTCTGTGCCCACGGAGCAGTTCACTTTCTTCCGCTGCTCGGAGGAACGTCGCAGGTTTAAACATCAATCCCAGTATCTGCCCCCTCCGTGCCCACGGAGCAGTTCACTTTCTTTCGCTGCTCGGAGGAGCGTCGCAAGTTTAACGCCTGGCTCTCCTCCTCCTCCTCCTCTTCCTCGCTCATATGCTCTGCATTAGCGCTAATAGGTCTGATAGCACAGGCTAAAATAGGCAACAAGACCAGGACCCTGACCACAGTGTGGGATCAATGAGGCTCAGGCTAATCTGATCTAATCTGATCTATTGACCGACATGTCTGTGCGTGATGTCGGAATTGGGGACGGAAGCTGAGGACGCATGACTGAAAAAATAAAATAAATTGTTCGATTTTACCCACAGTTCCCACTTGGGCGAAGTCTGTGTCATTGTGCGTTTCGCTTTGGAACTGAATCTGATTTGAAAACGGTTGGTGTGAACCGATTCGCTGACCCAGCCGGTGTGTTTGGTTATCTCCGTTAACCTTTGACCTTTGTGGGGCGACTGACGTCTGCATT
>NW_007586156.1:0-1138 GCF_000523025.1 Cynoglossus semilaevis | reverse complement strand
TTTTCTTATCTTCCCTCCAATTTTCGAGGGCCAGGGACCGTCTTTCAAAAGCACTGCTTTATGTTTCTGATTCATTTGATTTCACAAAAGATTTCAGTAATACAAATAAAAAAACACGTGTATTTGCAAACCCACGCACATAACACACATAAGTACACATATTCTCCCACATACACGGTCACTGTTATAACCTTCCACTACTGTAAACAAATACATACAAAAACAACAGTATTTTTTTTTTTTGCCTGTGTGCATTATCAGGAACAGGAACAAGAAACCAGGCCAGGTCTTCCCAGTATGACTGAGAATGGCGAGGCATCATAACTTATTCAGGCTAGGTTTATTTCCTGTACAGAAAACTGCTTAGTGCACAACTTCACCAAATGGGAAACAGACCAACCCGTGCAGGAATTTCTCCCGGGGTGAGTCGTCTCATGTGTCCCATGTGCCAGATATCACCACCTGCCCAGTTCAGAGCAGGTCTGTCCGTCCTAAAAAAAAAGGAGGTTGTTCAACTCCTTATGCATCATGTCAGCAACAAGGTGTCGACTAAAGATTGTCCTGAATGAGCCGCTGAAGTCAGAGCAACGTGGGAGAGGGAAATGTAGCCTGAAATTTAGGCTGCCCCACCTGCTGTAGCCTCTGTTGCCTCTGCTCTAATTTTTTTTTTTCACTCCTCCTGCTAATGTTGCCCTGCTGGTCTGCCTTTTTATTGCTTTATTTAATTAATCTTGTATGCTGATCCTGACAGGTGCCAAAGTCAGCATTTATTGTAGTCCCTATTTTTTAAAATTTTACTCCATGTCTACCTTCAATCAAGTCAACCTCCCAAAGACAGAATGTAAGCCAGAGTGGTGGTTAAAGAGAAAGAGGAAGTGAAGAGAGTAATGAAGAGGATCACTGTCTCCGAAATGGAACGGGTCCAAGTGGCAGATTCTTGAACTGGAACAAAGCCACGTGGAAAGGTGGACTGCAGTTCAGTCTGAGGACATGTCTCTCAGGGAAACTTAGGTGAACCATTTGAAACTGCTCCGCCGCTTACCTTGAGGATTTTGTGATTGCCGTCACACACCGCAGTTACCTCCGCTTTAAATGTCAGATGTCTTAAACTCCTCAAAGGAGGAGAAGAAAAAAAAAA
>NW_007586155.1:0-1139 GCF_000523025.1 Cynoglossus semilaevis | reverse complement strand
AAAAAAAAATAAAACTGCCTGTAAACCCACCTTCGTTTAGCTCATTTGCAGCTAACTGTAGCCCCCAAGATGTGGCTGCGTGTACAAATACTAATATTCTTTTACATTAGTTGAGTTAAATACAAACGCTAGTCCACTTTGAGTAACACTTCATACTGCTTACTATTTATAATGATAGGATACAAGTATACAAAGTTGTTGAAAGTAACCTTGCTCTGTCAAGAACAGAAAAAAGAACCTGGTCTTTTTCGGAACAAACTTTTGTATTTTTTTATCTCAATAGACTGATGTTGATACCAAATGCATCGAAGCTCACGGTTATTTATTAATAATTGAAATCTTTCCTGACTTACCATCTTCCGTGGGTACGTATATGTTGAGGTAAAGACAGTCCTCGCTCTGGTTCTGAACGTAGTTCGCTGCGGCATCAAGATTGTCTGTAAACCACACTGGTAACATGATCTCCGGTAAAACTCCGTGCACATTCTGGGGACAGACTGGAGCAAACTGGGTGGCGTTGCGGATCTCCTGCCAGGAACCAGGAGCTTCAGGAGGCTGAAAGCGACGTTCACCAACGGGTGCAGTGGCGTATGGCACACCTAAGAACTGTTCCACTGGACCCAGGATCTCGTTGCTGAGCTCTTTTCGTATTCCACGGACCTTCCCGTAGCCTGTGGCCACTGTGGGGTATTTTAGATCGACCCGTTGGCATGAGGAAAGGGTAAAGTGTAGGGCCAGTCCCAAAAGCCACACCATGCAAAGATTAGCCATTTGCTGTGAGGTGTAATGATGCTTCCAACCATAACAGCAGTGGCTGGCAGTACTGAAAGCAAAAAACAACATGTCCAAAATAAAGAGTCCGTTTAAGATGACTTGTACTTGGCTGGGTGTAGTCAGGGACTAATTCAAGGAGCTAAAGTGGACAACAAAGGCAAAAAGACCAGGGACACTGTGACAAAGGACCGTTGTCCTAGGCCAGCATGGTAATGTTTAGGGTCACGTAGCATTCTCAGGTAGACTCTGCAGTGTCATCTGCCTTTCTTTACAGAACCACTCTGTTGATCCAGAGCTGCAGTCAGTGAGACGTATATCTGAAAGACAGAAAGAAGAGAGAAAAAACAAGTAAGTTTGGGTGAACT
>NW_007586154.1:0-1139 GCF_000523025.1 Cynoglossus semilaevis | reverse complement strand
ATATATATTATATATATATATATTTATGTGAAACGGTGCAGAGCAAAGTGAACGAGTGGCGGACATACAAGGGGAGATGCTGAGAGATGCTACGATGCATGAGCCAATCAGTGTGAGGAACAGAAGTGAATGCTCAACTAGCCATTAGAATGCTGTGCACAATCTCATCCAGGTAAACACCACCATTTTTAAAACCAATACTTTCATGTGTATGATTTTTTTATAATATCTTTTAGTTTATTTTTTGCTATATTTTTACTGTTTAATTGTTTTAGGTTATAAAATGTTTTGTATCATGAAAATAATGAAAATATTGGAAAATAAACAAAAACATTCTCCATAAAAAAAACTGAAATAGCGAAACTGCTGTGGAATGAATTAAAACAATTCTGTAATGTACTAAGGGAGCGAAAGGGAGATGGGTGATATAGAGAAGGAACTGTAATGCAAAAAAATACATTTACTCCAATTTTTCACCTAGGGCTATTTTCAGCTTGCATGCTAACAGCAAAAAACCTAATGTCACTGTCCCTCCGGACCTAAGATCAAGTGCACAATTTTATGGTACAAAGGCCATAATGATGTGAGGTCACTGTGTGCAGTAGTAGCGAATACTAGTAAAAATCTCATACTACAAACTGAATGTTACAGTACTGTGTTGAAATCGACCTGTTTTTGATTACCTGACCTGTACAATTTTGCGTACTGTGTTTTCTGTAGTATAACTGCAGTACCAAAAACTTCATACACTGCATTACTGCCAAGACAAAAATGGTCTGAATCTTTTGGCGTTCAAGGTTGAGGACCCTCTAAGTCTAACATGGGTCTAAATAATCAGGCCTGTCAGTCAACCTTCCAAAGCTACGTTTACACTCAGCCCTGGGTTTCTAAAGGGTTTTAGCCCAGGTACTGCAACCTGGGCTACACAAAGAAACCTTGTTTAAGTTAATCGTGTCAGTCTGGTTTGTTGTTCTCAGGTCCATTTAAAGACGAGCAATTTAGGTGGATAAATCTTTTTACACTTTATTCCCCTTAGACACCAAACACTGCATTAGGATGCATTCCTGGTTTTTTGCATGGTGTGAAATAAATACACATTTAGATACAGAGAAGTCGTCACTGTATTTTTTTTTTTTTTT
>NW_007586153.1:0-1141 GCF_000523025.1 Cynoglossus semilaevis | reverse complement strand
TGATGTTACATATGGAACCAGTTCATGTAATAATATTTCCCCCCATTATTTTTACACGATACTTGGCGCGAACTAATCCTCACCCTGAGCGATGAAGCCTTTTGGAGGATTGGCCGTGAGCCAGGGCTTGCAGTACGTGGGTTCGTTGGGTTTGGTGATAAACTCAAACTGACAGGGCACCTGTCCGTCGTTCGTGATGGTGAAAGCCTCCGCCTGATGCTGCATGAACTTCACATCTTTAAAGTGGAGGGGTTTGGATTTTTATAAAAAAAAAAAAAAGAGAGAAAAAAAAAAAAAAGAAAGAGAAAAAGAAAAAAAAAGTGGTCTGTTGACAGGAATCATCATGAAGTCACGTTCAGTATCAACAGAGAAGTCGATTGACCACAGGGTGAAATCACTGAGAAACGTTACCTCTCGTTTGGACAGGGTGACGGAGGGAATACACTCGTTCTCCATTTTGTCGATATTGCGGACAATTTCTTCAAACGTCTTCTTGTAGGCCTCGTTGTTGACCCTCTTGATCTGTGGGAACACGTGTGGCGTGAGCACAGACGTCAAACTCAGCCCACGACGCGGTGGAGGATATCAAAATAGCAGGCTGACTCATTTACCCCAACGACGAGCAGCGAACTGACTGGTTTGTGGTCGCTGGTCTTCAGAGTCATGTGACTCCTGTAATGTTGGTGCTTGATGTTCTTCCCTCTCCACAGGATCCGGTCACACCACGCAGGGACGCGGCACTTTTCGCTGAATGTGTGAGTTTCAAACACTGGTCAAGTTTCAAGTTGGAATAAAGGAACTTGGCTGTGAAGTGTTTTGATTTGTTACATTTCACGTCCACTGGTAACACCGACAGAACTCTGTGCCTCATTCATTCAAATTAAAACAAATTTAGATTTGTTTTAATTTAAATTTCTGTCACATTTTATGCTGTAAAGCAAAGGTGTTCAACAGGGGGTCCGCCACCCCATGGGAGTCAGTGGAGGCACTGTGTGGGGGTCATAACATTTTTTGATTGATTACATGTTTACATGTTAAATGTTTTAAACATATAATACGCATTAATGTGTATTTATTTTTTTGTAAAAAGTATTTTTATAAAGGGCAGTAACTATGACAGGCCGTCACTGGTTCATGTTTT
>NW_007586152.1:0-1141 GCF_000523025.1 Cynoglossus semilaevis | reverse complement strand
ATTTCATACTGACAGTTGAGTGTTTCTATGTTTCTGAATGCACAGGTTTGATTGGCTGGACAGCATCACATTTCTTTAATTACAGCTTTGGTTACAGAAAGGACAGCCTCAGGGTCCTCACCTGGACCACGCCCCTCCTTTTTGTAACCAAAGCCTAATTTTGTTAGATAAATGCTTGGTTAAATTCCCATAAAGCACATTTATTACAGTACAGAACAGGGATAAAAGATAATAGCATTAAAAACTTTCAGAGGGCACTTTTGTATCCTGAGACACTGGCATTAACCTACTGAGGATATATTAAAAATAGTAAAACGTGTGGCACTGAAGGAGCTCACACTCTTAAATGTACACAGGAGTGTTGTTAAAAAACCCAACTCAGATAGTTTAAACACAGATCACAGTCAGGACCACAACCTGAAGCACTTTAAGTTATGAGTTTGTTTATGTGTGCAGTGAATAATGACCAAATGTTTATTGAACCTCAGTGACTTGTTGGGAAACCTTTAATATCAGAAGTGTCTGAAGGTTATAGATGGAAGGAGATTTTCTCTCTTTGTTCTTCCGACTTTTTATTTCCCTCACCCAAAGTTCATAAACTTCTTCACTCGTCTTCTATAGACTCCCAGCGACCTCACTTTTCTTTAGGCTCCTCATCTCCTTGCCTTTACTTTTCTATATTTCCTCCCTTCCTGCAACCCCAGAATAAACCCAAACAGAATTATCAATAGAGCCATGGATTAGACGCTAAATGCTGGAATAGAGAGCTTTGAAGTACGCAGGGCTAGGAGGCTGAGATTTCATCACAGGAGTCTATGTCTAATTTTCACTTCTTCACCGAAAAACCTATTCTCACCTCAGGTTCCCTGCAGATCAAAGAGTCAAACTGCGGCACAAAGTCCAACCTTCTGCTCCTCATTCCCAGATATCAGCTCCATCCTGTTATGCCGTACATGTATCCAATTGTGCACACATCCAAGGCCGTGCATGTATATAAGTGAGTTCAAGAGGTTGTCTATAAAGGCAGGGAAAGATTGGTTTGGGCAAAGAGAGGAGCCATGCACTATGAGAATATGAGAAATCCAGAAGAGAAATTGCAGAAAAAAGACAAAAAAATACAAATCAATAATAATAATAATAA
>NW_007586151.1:0-1142 GCF_000523025.1 Cynoglossus semilaevis | reverse complement strand
CACTTCCAACTTCTCAACCAACAACTTAATTCAGCTCACGAGTTTAACAACTGAGTACCACAAGGGTCAATCCTTGGTCAACTACTATTTTCTCTATATATCAACAACCCGCCATTTGTCTTATCCATTGTGGAAAACCACATGCAGATGACACTGTGATGTACAGTATGTGCATGCCAGGACAAAGCAGTTGGCAGCTGCCAAACTCACTCCAGCACTAAAACATCATTAAATGGATAAACTGCTCCTGCCTCCAACTTAATCTAAAATAAACTGCAGGAGTAATCTTTACTAAAAGGGAATAGAAAATGTGCAGAACATAACAATCTCAGGTGATAATATGGACATCGTGTCAAAGATTGAATATCTGATAATCATTACCGACTCCAATCTAACATTTGAAATATGCATACAAAAAGTCAAAGAGTTAGGCTTAGTTGGGAAATGTTAAATATATAAGAAACACAATGACCTAATGCTGCAAAATTATTTCAGAATGCCATGGTCATGTAACATCTGACATACCTTCACAAGCTGGGGACAAACGAACGGTTCAACACTGAAGCCATTAGAAACTCTTTACAAGTGAACCCATAAAGTTTTGAAGCAGATATTTAACAGATCGCATGGTTGTACCATCCTACACAAAATCAAGCTTGGGTAAGCTTGTAAAATTTTACAATTGGGAACATGTAATAAAATACAGGAACATCTGTCTGGTCTTCAAAACTCCTGCATAGTCTGACTCCACCTCCATTTAGTTCATTCATAAACCAACAAAAAAAGATTGGTCAGAGCTCTAGAAGCACCACACATGGTGATTTATCAGTCCTGCTCTTGATGGCTGAACAAAAGATCTGACGACAAGTGGTAGAAAGGCCAGGGTTTTTATGCCGTCAAAGTGATGGGTTGATTGAAGGCAGGTGAGCTGAGGAACGGCAGGGGGGGTTCGGGGGTTTTTCAGGGAGGGGCAGGGGAAAGTGCCACGCCCACCACACAGACAGAGACAAGTGCACAACACAAGGATGGGGGAAAACAAAGAGAAACACAGGGAACGACAGTCATCGTGACACTGTGATTTCAGTGAATCATATTTCTGTAACTCCAAGAGCTCGTTACCAATTTCTTCAGGGTATATACCA
>NW_007586150.1:0-1142 GCF_000523025.1 Cynoglossus semilaevis | reverse complement strand
TACAGAATGCATGTTACGAGTGTTGTTTCCATATGGTGTAAACTCGTTTGTGAAATAACTTCTGGTTTTTTTTTCACAGCCAGAATCTGAGTAATTGGGTAATGCCAATATTTACAGCCATTTAAAATTAAAGGAATCATGTTTTCTTTAATTGTAGTCATGAATATAACATGAGTTCTGAATTAGTCATGGTCAGCAGTGGCAAATATATAATTTATTGGAACGTGATTTGCTGATGGCTTCCAATTTTCTTAACCCTATTTTTTTCCTTTCTTTCAAAATCCCTGGGTCGTTGGCAGCTTGGGTGACACATTAACTTTGGAGGGGGTTAGTGGAGCCGTTGTTAATAAACCCATTAATATATAAATGATGAAACCTTTACCTGCTCCCAGTTGCCTGGGCTTTCATGTTGTTGTTGTGTTGTTGTTTGGATGGTAATCAGGTATTAATGCCATTCTGTCTGAACTCAAAGATGGCAGCCTGCCTGCTAATTCATATGCTTGTTCTCTGATGGCATCTGTCGAAGTGTGCTCTCTGCATATTGGTACATACCCGGTGGGAAATTTCAATCCAGCCCCAGACTGAGTGGGAAGTGAGCAATTCCTTAACTGGGACAGTTGCGTAAAAACAGAGAGAACAGAGCGGGAAAGAATGAGGAAGTTTGAGGCCAGTTCTACTGTGACAGGCAGCGACAGAGAGAAGTGGGTTCAGAGTCACATGGGCTTCGTCTGAGGAATATGGTTCACGCAAACAGAAAAGTTACTTGCTGAGAGTGAGACGAATGTGACCCGTGGTGGCGGGGTGTTTGAGAGTCTTCTCATTGGTGCTCGTCTATGACATCATCTGCAGTCCATCAATATCACAGTGAAGGGTTTTAATTAGACAGAGACAAGTTTGTCATTTTAATACCAGTGTTTTATTGTTGTTCAGTGGAGCTGTTTGGTTTGGTTTGTAAAATATCTTTACATCTGGTTCTCACTTGGCCAGAGAATTTGTAACATCACTTAACTCTTTCCTGTCGTTCTCTCCAGTCGTGGATCATCCTCACAGCAACGTTATAAATTATAAAAGTTCTATCACTCTTTGATTTAAAAAACAAAACAGCTGCAGCTACTGATGACATAAAGAAAGAAAGAAAAAAA
>NW_007586149.1:248-1143 GCF_000523025.1 Cynoglossus semilaevis | reverse complement strand
CACAGATCGAGTAGAGTTTAGCAAATACTTAAAGAACAAAAAAAATCTCCATCGACTCTTACAGGCGTCACACTGGAGGCAACAGGTTTTTTATTTTCCTTTTCCTTTTTTTTTCCTCTCTGTTTGCCTCCTGCAATGTGACAGGCCTGGCCCAAGGCAATCTCTTTGTGGCTTTTCCGTCTGATTAATCCAATTTTGTCAGAGTAAAAATCTCATAATTGTCCCAAGAAAATCCCTTTAGCTGACGTTTTTGTTCACTTAGCTCCAAGTCGGGGAGATTGAATGCCGGTGGTCAGCGGACAAGGATGCTGTGACCTCACAAAGAACACAAAATTTTGTAACTGTTTTTAATTGATTAGTTAAATAATCTGCCAACGGAGATATATACAACATCCAGATACAGTAGGTGTCGCCATTTTGCTACTTTGCTACTCCAGGCGTGCGGTGTTGCGTGACGGATCGCCGATGCCCTGCGACATGTAATCTATTAGTGTCCTGCAATGTTGTGATCTGGAAAATTAGGCCTTACTCTATCTTTGAGCTTGTTCTTGAATTACGGTGCATTAGAGCGTCACCTACGTCCCTGAAACTTTAATGAGGAGGTTAATTATTAATGGAGGAACTGAAGAACACCGGAAAGTCTTTTAGATTTCCCCGTGTCCAGGTGGTTACCAACGCCTGATGTCTCCGTGGGACTGTGTCTGTTAGGGGTATAAGAATATCTGAGAAACAAGCAGTGAGACCCCTCATCAAGCTCAAAGATCACATCCAGCTGTCTTCACGACCTCCCCTTTACTTTTTCTTCAGCTCTTTATTTGTACGAATCTAATTTTAATCATTTGACTTCACACCTCTAGTCGTTGTCATCATTTTTATTGCTCATTAAGGACAGTGT
>NW_007586149.1:0-219 GCF_000523025.1 Cynoglossus semilaevis | reverse complement strand
TTGCTTGTTGTTGCTGAGTGAGGGACTGAGAACAAGCCTGTATCTGTGAGTGACCACTAGGCTGCGTGTTTGCTCATTTATCAATGCTAATTTGTCTGGCTAAGTAAGAGAGTAGATTAACTTAACAAATTAGCAGACATATTCAAGCGGTATTTGCTTTGACTAGATCCAGTATTTATATATACTGTACAAATATGTTTCATATATATGCATATATAC
>NW_007586148.1:0-1144 GCF_000523025.1 Cynoglossus semilaevis | reverse complement strand
ACAACAGTTCAGATCAGACCCCTGAGCATTAGTTTGGGAATTTCAACAATAGAACAATAAAGCAGAGATTCATTGCAGTGACCCAATGATGCTCTGAATGATGGTATGGAATTAACATTAATTATTTCTAGGGATTTAAAAAAGGCTTTAGTTTTAATTTTAGACACACTGATGGGTATTATTATTCCAAAGAGATAAATGCTAAATGTAAATACTGTTTTCACATTTGCAGACTGGGAAAAAACAGCTGAATGTGCAACAGGGTGAGAGTGTAAAAGTGAAATGAAGCACTGACCCAGTGCCCATTCCAAGATGTCTCTAATTTCAATCCAACATTTCCCTGCGCCTCTGAAAAGAGACGCACTAAAGCATTTTAAACAGACTGATTTGTATATTCCTGAAAGAATGACCTCTAATGTCAACACTTCACGGTAAAAGCACAGATCACCTTACCTGGTTCTGGTCTGAATTCACCTCTGGTCCTGATTTACCTTTGGTTTCAGTCCTGCTTCTCTCCCACACAGCAGCGGAAAGGAAAGTCTGCTGGGACACAGACTGTTCACACATCTGGACGTCCAGACCTTTCTCTCCGTATGCATATGGATGAAGTTTTACACTTAGGACCGTGTAATGAGTGTTCAGATGCTGTTAAACAATTTGACACTGATTTAAAAAATATACTTCCCCTCTTTTCTTTTACATATTTGACATCAAAGCGCCAATGTTTATCAAGTGGACTTTACAATTACAGATATTGAACATTCCAGTTGAAATTTCTGTTGAAGCAAGATGCCTCAACAGGAGTAATATTAGCCATGCACCCCCTTTGCAGACACAAAGACAAAGAAACTTTGTCAACTTTTAGATTGTATTTTCTAACTTTCATTCACTATTCAGTAATTATTTAATTTGCTTATCATAAGAAAATTATGCATTAGCTATCTACATGCTATCTTGAGGAGCTTGATAACAGATGCAAAGTGCCAGGTCTACACAGATTTTGACGACATCATGCCCAAGTTCCAATCATAAGACGAGGTGCTTTCAGGTACCATTGGGAAATTTGATTACAGCAGTTTATGTGTTGTAATGTTCACGAAAAAAAAGAAGGATATATATTTTGTCCTTCCTTGGGCAGTGGTGG
>NW_007586147.1:0-1145 GCF_000523025.1 Cynoglossus semilaevis | reverse complement strand
CTTTTTGTCTTCTGGTTTTGAAGACCTTCTTTGGCAACAAACCATGATCAAGGCAGGGAAACCTCCCCTGATTGCAGCATAAATGATCACGAGGACTAAGAGGAGACTGCCAAACATAACAAATTAGGCCACAAGTGTGAGAAGATGGCCAATATCCCGCTCCACAGGGCGTTTGCTCCTAAGCATAAGACTCCTCCCATTCCGAGGATCCCTGCTCCTACGCCAGACACCAGTGCCCGATTAGCTCTTTCAGACCAAGTACAATCACGCAACTCTTCTTCGTCATTTCCACTACATTTTAGCCAATATTCCACAGGTGCATGACATGTTCTGTTGCTATACATTTCATTTTTTCCAAGCCATTCAAATCCAGTTGTACTTTTGCCATTACATAAACTTTTCCGAAAGGCATGGCCTTCAGCATGATAAATTTGAGGTGTAGCAACCTGTGATATTATTGCATCGGTCAATTTGTGTGGTTTGCGCTGCATCATCCCTGCTCCTAAAATCATTTTAGCACATCCAACGTTGGGTGGCCATGATCTATACCATATTGTCTTATTTTGTTTAGGTAGCCTTGCTTTTTTCCAGACAGTTCCTAATTCATACGTGTGATAGTGTCGGTGTTGTTGTTACATACCATCTTCCAGGGAAGAGGAGTCATATAGCGAAGCTCATAATCCGAGTTTGATTGTAATGCTTGTTCCTTGGAGTAAACCGGGGCAATATATTGATATTTAATCCAGTAGTTAGTAGTATTGCTTAGACATGGGATAACATATTTCTTTATATCTTTATCTTGTAGACAGGCAATATATTGATATTTAATCCAGTAGTTAGTAGTATTGCTTAGACATGGGATAACATATTTATTTATATCTTTATCTTGTAGACCCCACCATATTGTAGAGTCATCTGCGTTATGGCTTGTATATCCTTCTTTCCAAGCTTGCAGAATTCCTTTTATCGTTTTATTAGTTTTTAATCCAGTGCAGTTTAATTTCCACATCAAAAATCCTCCATTTAAAATCTCAGTACCGTTGCAACGTGGAAAGTTATCTCTGGAACATTGAATGGTGTCATGTAGGTCTTTTTCCATGGCTTTCGCAACACAGGTGTCTATTTTGGCAAAGTCTCCTTTAGGT
>NW_007586146.1:0-1146 GCF_000523025.1 Cynoglossus semilaevis | reverse complement strand
ACACATGTATATACACATACACACATACACATATATAATCACATATATACGCACATATACATATATACACATATATACATATATATATTATTAGAATAGGAAACAAAGCATTTACATCCATAAAGTCAAATGTGTTTTATTCAGACTGCCCCCTCCAGGTGTGGAGGAGCATCATTGCCGTCGTGTCATTGGCTGCTCAAACTTAATGAGACAATAACACAGTGTTTGTTGATAAAACATTTTTAAAGGCATGCAATCATAATAATAATTAAAAAAGCATCATTCCATACCTTCACTGACACAGATGGTGCAATAAATAAACCACCGGATGGACTCATGATATGACTTTCATTAACTGGCACTTTTTTTGCTAACAGGCAACTTTTTTTGTAACGAAAAATGACCCGGAGTTTTTACAGTGTTTGGATTAAACACGTGGTTAAAAAAAACCAACAAACAAAAAAAAAACCAGGTGTACAGATGTGACAAATCTAATCAATACATCAATCAATATATATATCAATATATATACATTATGGACGCACATTGTGGGATTTTTTTCTTTTCTTTGGTGAGTTAACGTCACACTTATAAACTACACAACGTCTGAACATGCTGTAAACAAATGACGTCATCTACACAAACAGGCACAAACCGGATTTGTAACAAACTCTCTGTAATTAACCAGTAACTAGTCTCACCATGACCAGGTAGCGGACGCTGTCCTACGACTGTCAAAACCCTTTCACCGTTCAAATATTGCAAAACATTTTAATGGACGTAGTCCAAAGTATTTCCTGGGTGAAATCTTTCTGTTATGAAGTATTAAAACGGAGTACCCCGGAACGTGTATAACATATGTAGACAACAAGACTTACAGTATGTAACAAACTGTCAGTGTACACCAGGGGTCTCAAAGCTGGGGGGCAGGAGGTCGGGGGGGTCACTTCAGTGTTTGATGTTGAAGAAAAAAAACGCAGATCATTTAGAGAAATAAGTATTTTTGTTTGAAATATATAAAATATATATATTTCAACACTGACATAGTAAAAATATTTAACTAACATTTTAGTTACTAAAAATAACCATTCATTTATTTATTTTTTACATCTGATTATGGGCCAGATGTCAACTGAGGGTTCGCAG
>NW_007586145.1:0-1146 GCF_000523025.1 Cynoglossus semilaevis | reverse complement strand
GATAAATGCAAATGAAGTCGATCATATTGCCGGTCTTGAACATATATGTTGTGCCGTGTGCGTCGGCACAACATCCAATCAAATTAGACCCACGTTGTTTTGACGCGATAATATCGAGTCAATCAAATTGCGGGACAACCAAATACTTTCTCCAAAACCCAAAGATTATAAAGTAAGTTATTGCGGAGCGCTGTGTATCTCTCATTGTGTACGTGCGTGCTGTCGGCACAACATCCAATCGAATTAGACCCACATTGTTTTGACGCGATAATATCGAGCCAATCGAATTGCGGGACAACCAATGAGAAAGAGCTGTCGAACAATGCGCCGGTTAGAGAAAATGAGACCAAAGATCGTGTTGTTCAGATTTAAAAAACTACGAGATGGTCAACAAAAAAAGGAGCGGCAGTGAGTGGAAGGACTCGAAACAGAAACGGCAGGACTTGGGACTTGACTTGACACTTTTCAGTCTTGACTTGGACTCGACTCGGACTTTGCCTATTTTGACTTGAGACTTGATTCGGACTTGAGTGCAAAGACTTGAGACTTGCTTGTGACTTGCAAAACAATGACTTGGTCCCACCTCTGGTGCTAACAGACAGTGTTGTTCGCTACATCGCGAAAGTTTCACAACCACGCAACCCCTGGCAGCCCTTCAAATAAATTTTTTTTCAGGTACCATAGGTAATGCGAGAGGCAATCAGGTGCCATCCGGAATTTAGGAATTGTAAAAAAAAAAAAACTCATTGAAAATAAAATGTATTTATTTGGAAATTGTACGTGCATATGAAATATGCTATACTGGTGGTTGGTGAGAGACATTTTAGACCTAGCAAAAGCAGCGTATGTAGCAAATCGAGCGGTCTGTCACCAGCACCCTACAAAGATCATGTTCTTCCATCATCTCTCTCCAGGCATGGTACTTCAGACCAAACCCCGCCCTTCAACTTTGATGGGTTAGTTTGACTGATAAAATTATTTCATGATGTGTTTATTAATTTAATAAGACATTTATGTATGTAATTCCAATTTTAAGTAATTTATTAACAAATTTAAATAAATATTTAATGTATTTTTTTATATATATATTGGCACTTTCAGTCCTCCATAGGCGACATGCCAAGCAGCTTTCTCTTTTTCCCTCTC
>NW_007586144.1:0-1147 GCF_000523025.1 Cynoglossus semilaevis | reverse complement strand
AATTTGCAACCTGATTTTGGCCCACGAGCCTAGGTTAGATGTTACGTAGATGCCTTCCTTGTTGTCGTACAAGGAAAGCATTATTTAGAAATTAAAAAACAGACAAACTAAGAAAGTCGTTTACCTTGTTGTCCAGGTGGTTTATGTCAGGTGGTTTTGATGTGGCGTCCAGGTCAGTCACTCCTCTGTTAAGGTTCGACTCCTCCCCTGCCGTTATCTGATTGGCCTCCTCGGCGTCAATGTCCGTCTCCTCCGCAACAACTGCCGTCTTCTCCGTGTCCGTTAGCTGTCGAGCTGAGCCCAGGAAAGTACACACACATACAGATGGATGAGCACGCACACCTGCATACACACATGTGGGCATGAGCATGTACACACACGCACACATGGGCGGACACACGATCTCAGGTAAGAAAATAATTCTTAACAACTTTTAAAAAAGCTGCTTTAACACAACAACAACAAAGAAACGATAAGTTTGACGCAACACAACACAGACATAAACCAGTAATGTAATAAAAAATCCAGCTTTCTGGGAGTTTTCTGGGGGTTTTATAAAATTTATACCAACAGCATTGTATTGGCATGACATCACTCTTAAACGTGACATTGTTCTAAATGAGTTTCAGTGCGTGAGGCAGATTCACAGTAATTAAGAATCTTCATTATTGCCTTTGTGTGGAACAAATCAAAGCAGACTCCAGCCAACATCTCTCACAGAAAAATCCCATTGTACGAACCTCACACTGGTAGGACCGTCACCTTGAGCCTTGTTTTTATTGGATATCAGTCTAAAAATTAATTGCACCTATTAATCATTGTTTATTTGGATAGTGACTCTGGGTTCCTCTGAATTCCTTTCTTAAGCAGAGAAAACATGTTTAACCAAGCAGTCATAAGGCAGCATCACTTTTTAAAGCACGAAAATATATATAATTTTTTTCTTGCATGTTTATCACTGAAAACTCAAGCAAACAGTTCTCTGTTAATTTAATGTTGTTTTTTCCCCTGTTGGTCAAGACATTTGCAGATGACATTGTAATATACTGTACAGTGAAAGAGACATCAACAGTTGATTCAGTTGTGATCTGGAATGGAGGGAAGAAGACTGTATAAAGAAATCTGTAAAATCTGTATAAAGGACTAT
>NW_007586143.1:0-1148 GCF_000523025.1 Cynoglossus semilaevis | reverse complement strand
AAGTCCAGTCAACCACAGGTGGTCATGTAGATCAAAAGGAATGGATGGCTTCGGGGTTCCCTGTGAGAAGGTAGATTGGGAGATCTCCCATTGTTCCCAGGAAGTAGAAAGTTGGTGTGAAGATCTCCCATTGTTCCCAGGGAGTAGAGGTGTTTTTAGAAAGTTAGTGTGAAGAGAATTTGGGGAAATTCTCTTTTGAATGTGACTGTGTGTGCTCGGGAAAGCCTTTTGGTGTCTTAGCAGCTTCCTGCTGCAGACCCAACCAAATGTGAAGACCACTGAAATGTAACAAGTGTTAAATCTGAATTTGACCCATACCGCTCCATATTTTGTCCATAGGAAGCCCAAAATGATAAAGTAATGATAAAATAAAAGAATGCTACAAATACAAATTGAAAAGTCGCCCAAATACAAAATGCTGATCGATAGTGACGTCACAAAGCACGACTAGCCATGTAGTCCAAAAATCCCCAATAAGGTTACAAAAACTACAGATACACATATAAAAATTAATCGCTAAACCCTCGCAAAACAAGGGAGCACAGATATCCCAGTGCTGATTACCTGAGAAGAACGAACTGCATTTGTTTTCAGCATACATACGACAGGTGAGCCTGCCTTAATATACACTGCCTGGCCAAAAAAAAGTCGCCACCGGGACTTAATTAGGCAAATAGGTATGTGCCTTCTATTGGATAATTACGGCATGGGCCATTATCTTTCAGCTCACAAGTTATTTAACCGCAACTGGTGCAATGAGTTGCTTCTCAATTCTTAAACAACCATGTTGAAAGACACATCCCGTGGTCGTGGAAAAGACGTTAGTCTGTTTGAGAAGGGTCAAATCATTGGCATGCATCAGGCAGAGAAAACATCTAAGGAGATTGCAGAAACTACTACAATTAGGTTAAGAACTGTCCAATGCATTACTAAAAACTGGAAGGATAGTGGGGACTGATCGTCTTCGAGGAAGAAATGTGGCCGGAAAAAATAATAATATTTAGGGGAATAATCGTGATCGGCGATTCATCAATGGAGTTTTTCTTCCCTGGTGGCAAGGGCATATTCCAAGATGACAATGCCAGGATTCATCTGGCTCAAATTGTGAAGAGAGTGGTTCAGGGAGTGTGGATGAAATGTATTCATGT
>NW_007586142.1:0-1148 GCF_000523025.1 Cynoglossus semilaevis | reverse complement strand
GTCGTACCTCCAGCTCCCCCATGACCTTGCAAAGGGTTACGTGGTAGATAATGAATCCATGAACAAATGAAATCTTTGCAAAATTACTCCATTTAACCTGAGGCTAACTTTTGACTGTGTTATATAGACGTAGTAAAAGTTGAGTGTGGGCTTCAGCCGAATTTGCAGTTTTTTCAGCTACATTTATTCAAACAGCATTCGAACTTGCTAGCCTGTTAGCAATCAAAAAATTAAATAGCAAATAAAAATTAATGGCAGGAAAAACTCATTTTAGAGTAGGATGATATCATGGAGAGGTAAATGTAAAGTGTGGATGTAACGGTAATGTTTCGGTCAATAGATACCAAACAGTAGAGGAACTAGAACCCATTCTGGTACCAAGTTTTTGTAGCCAACCTACCCTAGCAGCACAGGCGGTGTAGATTGTGTGGTGATCTGTGGCCCTATAGGGCTTTTGGACATACATTTAGAAGCTTTAGGCAGCGGGAGTCACTTATATTTAAATGACAGGATTAAAACAATTTAGAAAACCTCTTTAGAGGGAACCGAGCAGCGATGAAGAAGAACTGAGTAGAACTGAGCTAATGACCAGTGGCACCTGCACCGTTAAAGGCTCCAAGTTCCGACTGTGAGAATGACACTACGGAGAGCAGTTACATTTTAGTCACAACGGCACGGCCGACCAAATCCACAGGCTTGGCATCGCCGCGTGAACGGTGGCAGCAGAAGTGAAGACGCTGAGTGATGAACGTCTGTGGTGAAACGGCTGCAACGCAGCCATGATTCTGACAATGAAGCGCTGATATCGCCACTCTCTAACTGCCCATTTGGTGCTTTTGTCCTCTGCTGGAATAAAGACAAATGCAGCTATTTACAGTTTACTGTCAGGTTTGATGAGGCTGTTTCCATGAGCTCCCACAGAATATGTCACTTTCAGTTCCAGCCTTTTCTGTGAAGGTAAAAGCTTAAATGGAAGTATGAATATATCCATCCAACAGCGACAAACCGAATCACTGCCGTAATGGCCTATGTTAGTGCTGCAGTATGTGCACTTCTCTGTGGTGTAGCTGTGTTTTCTTCATTTTACACAACGATATCACGAGTAAAAGGTTCCAAATTAGTAAATAATCTTTCTTATGTTTTTTTTT
>NW_007586141.1:0-1150 GCF_000523025.1 Cynoglossus semilaevis | reverse complement strand
TTTAAAAGAGGACAACGTAGGAATCTTTGGAAAAACCTGACTGATCTCATCTAGGTAGCTCGCACTAACAATCTGTGGAGTTACTCGTCACAGAGCAATCTGCTTGTCAAGTTTGCATTATTAATATAAAAAAAAGACAGTCCAAGTGTGGATGGCTGGGGACCAGGAAGTGGGTCTTGCCTACTCTTTAAGAGCCAGCCTTCTGTTTATAACTAAAGCTTCTAATGATCACTGCAGCATTTTTTTTTTCTTTCTTTTTATTGATCGCCAATTGTTTTAAATGTGTTCACTTCACTCACACGTTCAGAGAATCTGAATATACTACAGGAACTACTGTAGTCTAGATGCATACGGTTTGTCGACTAGCGATGAGTATTTGCTAAAGGCATGTATCACCGCAATTTTTGACCATCTCGGATTTCACGTTTCATCCTGTAAATGTACTGTAATTGATCCAATTAATTATGATGTTTTTGGAGTTTGTGTGTGTGTGCACAGAAAACGGCATCGACTCTAGAGCGCATTTTTAGTGTTTTCTACTTCAACCCGATTTACACATTTGCCGGGAGAATTATATTTATACGTGCGTGCTTGTGTGTGTTTAATAAAAGTATATTTCTGATCAGGACTTTTCTTGATCAAAATCCTCAAATTTTGTCTATTTGCTTGTTTTGTGAACACTGATTTATTTTTTTTTTCTCACCTTGACAAATATAACCAATATAACTAATAAATAAAAAAAATGAAATATAACCAATATAACTAATAAATAACATTTTTTTAAATGTTAAAAGTTTGTTTAAATATTAATATACCGGTATGTTATATCTATGTACATACGTACATGTATTATATACACGTGTGTATAAATACATATATACATAAATATATGTATACATATGATATTCACGTGTGTGTATATACAAATATAACCAATATAACTAATACATATTTTTTTAAATATAAAAAAGTTTGTTTAAATATTAATATGCATGTTTGTTATATTTATGTATTTATAGACAAAACATATGCATTTTATAAATACGGGTGTATATATGTATACATTAATATATGTATACATATGATATGCACATATGTGTGTACATAAAAAATATAACATTTTAATATTTAATTATTTGTATTTGTATTT
>NW_007586140.1:0-1150 GCF_000523025.1 Cynoglossus semilaevis | reverse complement strand
TTTTTTTTCTACAAAAAATATATAATATGTCCACACAGCTTGAGCCACTTCTTGCCCACCTATGGCTGCAGCTGTGTTCCGTGGCGACATCAGACTCACTAGTCACATGTTGCACGGAATTGTATGCCATGTGTTGGACATTATCAGCCCACAGCCTCGGCTGAACCACACGACTTGACTACACAGGTGCCAGTTATAGAAAGCAGCGGCTAATGGTTAAAGAGTGAGAAGCCGGTGCTGAAAACAGCCAATTTTAAGAGTGGTGGGAGGGTAAGTGCTCGGTAAAGTGGAGATAGATTCCTGTTTGTTTCATTTTACCGAACCAGCACATAGGCCCTTTCACACAGGAGTCACAGGGAAAAGCAAAGCAGTGAGAAACTTGTTATTTTTCTTCCAGAGCAAATGGATCATCCATAAACAATATAATATATATATCAATATCAACATGCTCAAAATACCTTTACAAGTATGAGGCAACATTAACTTGTTCCTGATATACTGTTAACTAGTTACAGTATTTTCTTTTGGATACTGTCCAATACCGAGTACTGATTGGGTTGGGTTTCAATATATATGCAATGAACTGGAACTGGTGTGTACAAGCTCTCAACATAGGGCTAAAACACATTTGTGCATGAAGTCATATAGCACAACAAAGAACCAGTACCAACAGATATGGAGACAACAAGTATCTAGAATTTAGATCTGAACCCCGCTGAGTTTCATCCCGTACTGCTCCGCTTGCTGCAAACATACATTTTTAAAAACACAGCCACATGTTTTAGTGATAGGCATAGAATACAGCGTAGTGTAAAAAGGGACTGTATACCCCGAGGGCTCCAACATCATAATATATTTAATGTTTTATGCAAATGTATTGGGATAAATATTTATGAGTGTACGGGTGGACACAGCCCCTTTTCCGTTTGTGGGTGGTTAAGTATCAATAACCAGGAATTCACCAAAGGGAGAAGATGTGGGATTGTAATATCAGCAGGTTTCATCCATGCTTTTACAGGACAGTCATATTGAAAACCAAATTGTAGAAGTCAAGAAAACAAAGGGCAGATCATTATTTTGAAATGCACTCTGGGATGAATTTTTACATTTGAATTTTATCCCATTTTTCTTACTCTAATTTTATATAAGG
>NW_007586139.1:0-1150 GCF_000523025.1 Cynoglossus semilaevis | reverse complement strand
TTTTTTTTCTCTCTTGTCTTTGCTGGCAGCCACTTTTGCTAGGTGTCACGCCACAAAGTGTGAAAAACCAGTAGGTGTAAATTTAACTTTTGTGTTTTATTCAATGTCCCTCAGTCAGTTTTGCTCACATCCACGCCAAAAAGAAGAAGAAAAAAAATTCTAAAGAAAGTACTTTATAATCTAAAAACGTTGGCAGTTTGCCTCTGACAACAGGTCGCAGAAATGATGAAAAGCTGCAGTTACATCAAGGACAGCTAGCAGCTGCAGGCAGCCTCTCCTAGAGAGCAACATCTCTAGTTTTCAGACGTCCAGAGCAGTGAGAGCACACAGTTCAACACTTGAAAGCATCTTTTATTTTTCCGCTTCAACATCCAAAGGTGGTATCAAATGGCTTCTCTAGCAGCAGGTGATTCACACTCAGATATTGCCTTCGTTTTTCATGACTTTATGACATGTTTTGTAGTGGAAAGACTTTTCTTTTTTTTGGATGGAGGAGGTCAGAGCAAAGCAGCAGAGAGTAAGAAGTCTATCTATTTTGCTTCAGTGAAGAAAAATTGAAAAACGTTCTGCTGCAGTTCTGATTTACTGAGTACATAAATGCATGTATGGATTTCTATTAATTTAAGGAGTCTACCTTCATCTCCATCGTTGGCGCTGACAGTGACGATGGCGAATCCCACGTCGGCGTCCTCGTCCACGTCCACTTCATACGACGACTGGGCAAACGCTGGCTTGTTGTCATTGACATCGCTGATGAAAATGCGAACATACGCTGTGTCTGGAGGGTAAAAAAAAAACAGAACACATTTTTAGATTGATCTTCCTACAAACATTTGTTTGACAAAAAAAGATGCCACCTAACAAAGGACACTAAGGAGATGATTATTGTTTTGCCTGATTTTGAAATGTCTGAGAAAATGTTTGCTGCTTTATTATTTGGTAAGCATAGTTTTGAATAAAACTAAAAAGAGAAACAAAAAAAGTATCAAGTGTTTTAAGAAAAAGAATAAGTATCGTTAGCCTTGCACAAGGGTCTGCAATGACTGCAGACAGCCATTAGACTGTACTGACTGATACACTAGACTGGTATTATAGTTAACATGACTTATTTGTCATTACTTGCAACAATGAAATGTGACCTCTGCATTTA
>NW_007586138.1:0-1150 GCF_000523025.1 Cynoglossus semilaevis | reverse complement strand
AAAAGAGTGAATGTGAATGTGTGTGACCGAGGAGGAATCAGTTGAAATAGACCAACTATTTTTTTTTTTTTTTTGCGCAGCGTAAAATAAAAAAATTCAAAATTAAAAAATTGAATAAAATAAGAAATCAAAATGGGGACAAATACTGTGGAGTTTAAAGGGGGTGTTAAGTACATGTATAGGTACATTTCAGATTCATTCAAATTAAAATGTTTTCGAATGTAAAGATTTAAATAATTGGCAGAAAAAGTATGGTTTTAAAGGGAAATTAAGACAGGAAGACTGCAAAGAGCTTGTGCTTGCCATAAAAAGAAAGGCAAAAGGCAATAAAAAAAGAGAAGCTTGAGCAGAGTGTGGGTGAATGTTGGCTTCAACAAGCTTGTGAGAGAAAGGACTCATGGAATAAAACTTAAACAATTAAAAGCAGAAGCAATGGTTCAGAATAAAAAAAAATACAATCAAGTAAGAAAAAAACAACTATATATGTCAGACCTGAGGACAATTAGACAATAACATCAAACAGACAGAGTGTGTTGATACAGCAACTCCACTTTCAGATGATGCAGACATAGAAGAATGTCCCCACACACACACACACACACACACTGCCCACCAACCTTTGTATCCAAGTTAAAAAACCTTGGACCAACCAAAAACAAAAGATCCGACGGGAGCATGTAGAACTGTGTTCTGTGAATAAATAAAAGACATAACAGAATCAAAAGAATCCAGAAAATGGAAATAAATGTTGAGTGCAAATTATTTGGGCACCAAATCGTCCAGTAAACTTATCAGGGAGAGATGCAATGTCACAGTTATGACTAGCAATTGTGCCCGATGAGACTGGTGGAATGACTGTGAAAAGAATAGACAAAATAAACACTGATGTTATGGTTGTGCAAGGAACAGGCACACCAAACTATATCTGGTCATTAGATTTGAACACTGGTCCACCTTTAAGTGTCCCAACAACATTGCTTAGCAAAATAACAGATGTGTTAAAAAAGCCAGACCAAATTCAACTAGTCGATAAACTGCATGTAACTTTGCGTTTAAAGCACACTCCAGGGCAACTTTGATAAAAAGGTGCACAAACTAAAAACTCAACAAATTCTAATACAACACATAATAACAGATAAAGACTGCACAG
>NW_007586137.1:0-1150 GCF_000523025.1 Cynoglossus semilaevis | reverse complement strand
TGGAGGACTGATAACATCCTGGACGATTACCTCTCCAAACACACTTTAACAATCCACCAGTACAAGACTGGGAGGTTGGAGTGTTTGAATGTCAAACACGGACACCAGATTTAATAAAAAAATTAAAATAATTTCTGCATCCTTGACTGAGTGAGAGACATAATCCTTGCCTGCGGATGTGGAGGTTTTAAACAGTTTGGTAAAACCTCACTTGACGTCTGGATCAGAGTAGAGTGAAAGCTGGGATCGTAATAACACAAACACTTATGTGGGAAATAATGAGGCAAACAGGAGTAGCCAGGTCCACTGAGAGTAGAATTACAAATCACTATCAGCAGTAGGAGCTGATGAAGCGCTCACATTCTTACCTCACCTCACCACAGGAGAGACACTCCAAATATCAAGTGACTCCAGTGGTGTTCACTTTATTTAGATAGCGATGATGTGTGAGTCACAGGGGATTTCATTTTCCTGTCTTATTGTCTTCTCCTGATATTTAACTGTAACTAATCAAGTCAGGGGGCAACAATAGTCACCGGCAGTTGAGGGAATAAGAGTTTGTATTACAGTAAGGTAGAGATAATGATGAATAATAAGTTCATCAAACACTAAACACAACCTCTTAGCTCTTAAAAAAAACACGGGCAGGAGAATCTCAGAGACAAGGCGCTAATGCACAGCACTGGAATTTAAACAAATAATTTTGTTTAATCTATTCAATGTGATAGAGATGTTTAGTTAATCTGGAAATCTGATCAAATCCTTTCACCCTTTCCCTCTTCTCCCCCCGCCCTCCCCTCCATGTTAACACGTCACATGTCACTGAACAGAGGAAATGGAAACAAACAAATCAGTGCAGGAGGATTCACAAGTATTTCTGTTGCACAAACAAGGAAATATTTAAACCCAAATTCCGAATGCTAAAAGTTAACTAAAAGCTAAAAGTGTTTTCTTTCGAGTGTGGGGAGAGTTAGCACGAGTGGCTATCGTTTTATAAACTTTTAAAGTGGCTGCGACAGTGTGAGGCTGGAACAAGTGCAATGACTGTAGGTGTTTGACTTAATGTTAGAGAGGAAAGAGCAGGTGCAGAAATCACAGGGTCTCTGTTTTCTGGAGGGGGGAGTTAAAAAAAGAAGTTGGGTGGGGGGGG
>NW_007586136.1:0-1151 GCF_000523025.1 Cynoglossus semilaevis | reverse complement strand
ACACACACACACACACACACAGGTAGCAGTTTGGTGTAAGTTCTAACAAAACATGCACGTTAATATGCATGAGGCAAGAGGAAAGGTAAGGACACTCAAACCTAATTTGAATTTGTTTATTCCTCACATAATTATTCAGGTGGACCACTGCTTTATTTCCTCTAAGAGCAGCAAATGAATGATGGCTGTGCAGTCTGTCCATCAATGTGATACAGAGGAGTTGGGCTTAGATTGTTTTTAAATTAAACTCGACAAACAGAAAATATGATCCCGGTTGTAAAGTTAAATGTCTTTAACTTTAACCCTGAAGACCTTTCACATCCACTGTGTTCATAAATGTTGCATTGTGAAGCTGCCTTTAGCAAATATAAACTGGACAAATTGTACACAAAACAGAATGATCACACTGCCACTGGCCTTTAACTCTGTTTGTCCCTGAACCCAAAGCCCCGTGTGCTTGTAAATTGTCTGTATTCATTACCAACTGTTGACAGCAATCAGATTCTCTACACTCCCATGATGACTTCACGCCACAGACACATTGAACTCCTGTTTGTGCCTTCAGGTGCTGTTGATGCAGATGGAGCAGAGTCAGAGATCAGATCAGAGTCTTTTTTTATTTTTTTGGACAAAATGTCAACTATACATAGAAGATGGAAAAAGAGTCTGCCATGAAATTGGTTGAGCGCATGATCATTATTGACGACCTTCTAACCTTTCCTCTGGAAGCATCTTAGCAGAATTGTAATATATTTAGACTGTGCTGTTTCAGATGAAGAGCAATTTGATTTGAAAGTTTAATCTATTAGGCAACTTCGTCTCTGAAGCACTGAGGACTGTAGCCTCTGGAGATCCACATAATGAGCTCTTATATCTGCAGGCATATGCAGTTCATTCATAGTTGGAGGTGAATGAGTTGTTTCATCATTACCTCCAAATTCTATATACACCCAGCTGTGCAGGTTAGATTTCTCATCCATGCGTCTTTTAATTAAATTTCAATTAAATAGTATTCAAATTAGAAAAGCACAATAGATCAACACCTCATTATACGGTATGATTTATATACAAATTACAGCTCCTTAAATATGCATATACACAATATTGTTGGCTGTCATCTTTACTTGTTGTTTACCATGATCATTACCATA
>NW_007586135.1:0-1151 GCF_000523025.1 Cynoglossus semilaevis | reverse complement strand
ATGCAGTTTGATGCAGTCTAACTCTAACTCTTGAAACTTTAAATAAGAATAGTAAGCAACAATTTAAACTTTTATTTCCAGCCTCTTAGCCAGTTTGTTTTCCCCCATAAAGTCTATACCAACTAAAATGTCTAATATTAATCTGATTCTACGGTTGGCTCGACTGACACAACTGAGTAAAGTCTGACTTTTAGTGCAGTGCAGTGGGAAAATAGTTACATTTAAACCCAGAGAGATGCTTCTTTGAAAACTCTGCGTGCCGTTTATTTATAGTTTACTTCAACAACAAAGAGTTTAGAGTCCAACAGTGTAAACTTATGTTGATGAGACATTTTTATCTGCGGCTTGACAACCTGCAAATTGTGTTTCTGAAATAACTCCAGGGTTTAGATCCGTTTTATCAAACAAATCTACAGCGGTTGAAACAAACTGCAGCTTATCTGATCCACACGCTTCGCTTTATTCGCCGTATATCTGTTACTTTCCCATTGTCTCAGGCAGCCCTGAGATGGCAGCACTGTCTTTTGTTCCCGTGCTGCCCGCTGTGATCTTTTTGTTGACTAAATGCAGCAGTTCCCCTCCGACAATGACAGTGTGCAAAAATAGAGGTGTGATACAAAGTGCTGTGAGAGGAAGGAGGGAAAGGCTGGGTGGGTGACATATTGATTTAACAGTGTTAACTAATGAGCGACAGGAAGGGAAGATGAAGGATGTAAAAAGCCTGTCATTCAGGGTGTTACACCACAGCTCCCCTGCACAGCTTCATCGTCCTCCTCCTGCTGCTGCCAGTTGCCCCAAAATCTCCCAGTTGAACTCACAAGAGGAGCCAGATTATTAATAATTCACTGCTAATGGAGGAATAAATAATCTCCTCATTTGCACCAGGCGTGATTGATTCAAGGGGAAGAGTTTACCCCACAATTCCACCTCCTCTCTGCCGCATCTGGTCTTCCTGCTCCTAGTTCTTCTTCCCATGATTCCCACATTCTGTCTATGTGAAGACTGCCTCCTCCCCCGGGGCATTTGTCGGTTCCATTACTGCTCACCCTGCCCATGACAGCTACTATTAACCTTGGAAGTGTATGTGTATGAGCTTTTGGGTGCATGTAAGGCACCTATAGTAAATGTATGTATACATATACATATATATA
>NW_007586134.1:0-1151 GCF_000523025.1 Cynoglossus semilaevis | reverse complement strand
GTGAATTATATGGAATCGTGAACAAAAAAAAATTCTTTGAACCATTTCCTACTGTCAGTTGAGTCTATCGTTACATCCCTGCTCGTGTGTACGGTCAGTCGTGTCTCCTGTGTCAATGACGTCAGACTGATGCAGTCGTTTATTCCACAGAGAGGCGTTCATCCAGAGTCCAGGCGACTTCAGGCCCATCTACGACAGCAAGGAGCCCTACAACACTCCTCTGCCTGCACCCTGGTGCGACCAACTGAACCACCTGCAGAAAATGATCGTTCTGCGCTGCCTGCGGCCGGATAAGATTCTTCCAGCTGTGACTAAATATGTGACTTTGAACCTGGGAAAGAAGTTTGTTCAGCCCCCTCCCTTTGACCTGAGCAGGAGTTACCAGGATTCTAACTGCACCATTCCTCTGGTGTTTGTGCTGTCACCGGGAGCTGATCCCATGGCCAGTAAGTCTGACTGATTTAATAGCTTTAATAATGACCAACTGTCACAGACTGATGGAGTCTCCCTCTGCCCCAGGTCTACTGAAGTTTGCCAATGACAAGGGCATGAACGGAACCAAGTTCCAGTCCATCTCCCTGGGCCAGGGCCAAGGCCCCATCGCAGCGAAGATGATCTCCACAGCTATGCAGGAGGGAACGTGGGTGTGTCTGCAGAACTGTCACCTGGCCGTCTCCTGGATGTCCAGCTTGGAAAAAACTTGCGAGGACTTCACTCCCACAACGTGTCACCCAGATTTCCGCCTGTGGCTCACAAGTTACCCGTCACCCAAGGTAATAAAAAACAAACAAAAAAACTGTTGTTCATTTTATATATTTACTATTTAAGACTTTAACACTTCATTTTCAAAATCAGTTTCCAGTGATGATCCTGCAGAACGGGGTGAAAATGACCAACGAGCCCCCTACTGGTCTCAGACTCAACCTACTACAGTCCTACCTCTCGGACCCTGTTTCTGACCCCAAGTTCTTCAATAACTGCCCCAAAAAGGAACTGGTGAGCTTGGGGGAGAGGGAGGGAGGTTATACTTTTTTTTTAAAGTTAATACTTTACTATCTACTACTGATACTTTGCTATTAAAAGGGGTGTCAAACTCAATCCCTCAATAGTCCACAAATTAAAACACAAACTACATTGGGGTCCAAAGAGGA
>NW_007586133.1:0-1151 GCF_000523025.1 Cynoglossus semilaevis | reverse complement strand
AAATTACATATTTTACATCAGAAAATTTGTAACAAAAGTATATGTGATGAAATATAACAACACTCAATTAACTCCTTATTTGCTAACTCACACCTGGGCTTGTTTAGTTGAACACAACGCTGATATTCTCACAGAAATTGAAGAAAGACACTACAAAAATTTTATTCACTCTCTTTTTTTATGGTTGATTATAGCCATCTGCAGCCACCTAGTGGTTGTTCTGCCTCTCACTGCCACACTGCTCGGACCAAACACAGCCTTTTTTCTTTCTTCATTAATTGTGACATGTTATAAATATTACTACCGGAGCGATCACGTACCACCGGTACGTACACGTTCCACAGTTTGAGAACCACCGGCCTAAATATTACACAGCGTCTCTGCTAGCTGCACGAACTTTTAGGTTTCTCGTTCATCCCGGTCGTTGTTTCCCAAAGACTGGGTTGAGTTTTTTTTGGGTCGTCTCGCATCATGTTTCCCAGGAGTTTTATGAATAACGTCAATTGACTTGATTCGCGAACGTTTGCGACTTTTACAACGTGGGTCTCCAGAAAGAAATTTGGGGAAACACTGATCCAGGTGGTACAACGACAACCACTGCAGCGCCACCTGCAGTTCACGGAGCACAAATATAAACATCAATATATATCTAATATCTGTGTATTTCTCTCTGAAAATACTCAACCATAACTCTTCCTGATACTACAGTTCTCCTTTGTGTATTTATTCAACATTTTACACCTCAGAGAATCTAGGGCCACTACTACTAAAAAAAAAAAAATCACATGATGAATTTGGAGTCAACAGGGGTCACTGTGACTCACTCCGTGTTCGTTCGTGGCATAGAAAACACTTTCCATTTCCAGAGTGCAAGTGTGTGTGTGTGTGTGTAGAGAAGTTGAGTGTTTCTCTCACTCCACTCACTGTCCTCCAAATGCTCCTCCTGGAGCAGCTGCAGCTCTGCTGATGCTGCATCATCTCTGAACACCGCTGTCACAGAACAAATCTCTCTGCTGCCTCAGGTTAAAGTGAAATGTAAATGAGTCCACGTGTCCTGGAGTACAATCGCTCTCTGAGGAAATCCACACAGAGACCGGGACGCGTGAGCGGGAATAGAAGCGGAATATTCATCTAATGTTGGCACATATATA
>NW_007586132.1:0-1151 GCF_000523025.1 Cynoglossus semilaevis | reverse complement strand
AGTTTATTCTGTAAATTTTTTTAGCAAGAAACACAATGTGCTATCATGACCAATAGGCTAGCTCGCTTAGAACAAGGAAGTAAAAACCTCTATAATTATTCGCAGCAGGCGAGAACTCGACTCAGGTCTGTACGATGTCAACTGATACTTCCAAAAGGCGAACATCTAACGCAGGCCTGTTCCTCTTCCTGTGTCTTTGATCAACAAGTCCGCGGGCAACCGTTCAGCCACCGCAGCGTTCGAGAGAGAGGCCCATTGTCGTCTAATTACAGACGACGACGGGCAACGGGCAATCAGCTGCTTCTTGTAGCTCCGTCTCCTGGAACCGACAGCTGGGAGACACGGCGGTTCCAGACAAAGCGCTTAAGAAAGGCCGAACGTTTCAACGTTATCAGCTGTGACGCGCAGAAGTCGCAGGTAACGTGATGAAGCATCTCATTTGTGATGGAATTGAGACACGTGAGTAGGGCGGAACAACAGGTTGTCCTCAGAAGGAGAACCAAAAACCTAACAGACACCAGAGCTAATGTTAGCGACAACAGTCCTGGTATAGACACCAGAGCTAACGTTAGCTACAAAAGTCCTGGTATAGACACCAGAGCTAACGTTTGCTACAACAGTCCTGGTAGAGACACCAGAGCTAACGTTAGCTAGAACAGTCCTGGTACAGACACCAGAGCTAACGTTAGCTACAAAAGTCCTGGTATAGACACCAGAGCTAACGTTTGCTACAACAGTCCTGGTAGAGACACCAGAGCTAACGTTAGCTAGAACAGTCCTGGTACAGACACCAGAGCTAACGTTAGCTACAAAAGTCCTGGTATAGACACCAGAGCTAACGTTAGCTACAACAGTCCTGTTACAGACACCAGAGCTAACGTTAGCTACAACAGTCCTGTTACAGACACCAGAGCTAATGTTAGCTACAACACTTAATTTCCAGCTCTGGAGAACCCTTAACATTAAAAAGTTGATAAATGATCAGAGAGGTATAAAAAATAGTAGGCTACATCAAGATGCTAACGCATGTGAGTGAGTCTGTCAGAGCAGCTGCGCTACGACGTCTACGGCGTCGCAGCCTCTCACTCTGTCCAAAACAATGGCAGGAAGACGAACTTCTCAAGGACCGCACGAAAAAACAATTAATCCGA
>NW_007586131.1:0-1151 GCF_000523025.1 Cynoglossus semilaevis | reverse complement strand
ACTGTGTCAACTGTGTACTTTATTTTCTATAACCGTAACTGCTATAACCTTAACTTCTAACACTTAACGCCAGTCTCTTGTGATGTCACACTGTCGTAACAAGTATACTCCACAAACATTACCAATGATAATATTAATAATTTTGTGATGTTTTAATACAGAATGTGAGATGTGGACAGCAACATATTGTAAATGTTGAGGGAAAGAAAGCTTATTGAGTTTGTTCAAAATGAGCGATGAGAATAAAAGTTACAAAACGTGACTAGCTCTCAGCTATTTTTATTTTGTAGAGGTAGCTCTCAGAGGAAAAAAGGTTGGAGACGCCAGGTTTAGTGACACTAGCAATAGGGAGAAGACAGGAGGTGGAGCTGGAGGAGATTAGAGGGACAACACAGACAGGAAGGTTAGTGAAAAAGCTAGAGAAGCCAGATTGAGATGGTTTGGACATGTGCGGAGGTGGGACAGTGGATACAATTACTGTAAAAAAAAAAGAAATCTGCTGTTTTACGGTAAAGTACCGGCAGCCGTGCTTGCCGAAAAAGTACCGTAAAATGACAGTAAAACACTTTATTCAATTATGGTAAAAAACATGTATTTGTTTCACAATTTTACTGTAAAAAAAGTTCTAACATCTAAAAAATACATTGTTTTAATTTAAAATTTACATGGGATTTTTATTTTAACAGTACAATGCTGGCAGACGTGGTTAATTTACAACTTGATAATGTTGACTTTAGAGTTAAAAGTGTCCTTGATTCCTTATTTTTCTGTACAATTAACGGTATAAATTGTAAGCTACAAATGTATTCTGTAAAAGATACCACAAATCTTGCGAATATTAAGGTCCAAACAGAAATTCCCTAAAAATTACAGTAAATGCGTGATAGTGAAAATGTTGGATGTGTATTTTTAATATCGTTATGTAGTGCAGCCCTACTTTTTTCTGTAAACTTCATACACAGCACATGAATTAATATTGTTAAATAAGTTAATGTTCCAAAAGTCACAAAAAACATTTGCCGTAGTACTTTCAAATACAAACCCTTTATTTGAACAAAATTAGTTTTGTTCCTTTTTAAAATGATTGCAGTGAGCAAATGAGTGGACAGATTTAACAGGTACATACCCTTAACAACAAAATATCTGCAGTG
>NW_007586130.1:0-1151 GCF_000523025.1 Cynoglossus semilaevis | reverse complement strand
GTGTAGTATAATGACGTTATGGAGATTTGGTTTTGCTAATTGGATTTTCATCAAAGACTTAAAAGTGAATGCGAAAAAAAAACGCCCAGGTTTCCCAGCTGAGAGTATTTCACCATATTTCATTTTTAATTCATAATGAAGAGCAGTGCAACTTTGTGTTACATCAGTAGCTGAAGAGCAGATGGACTAAAAAAAAAAGTCTGAAGCGGTCAGGTATTTGGTTGAAATAAATACTTTACATGATAAATAAATAATAAAATGTATCTAAACTGTGTTCAGCAACAAAGACGCTGTATTAATATGACTTAATTTTTACTTAATTGACACTTGCTTCAGCGATATGGTAATAATGGGTAATAACGCATCGTGAATCAGTTAAAAACCGATACAAATTTGTGACAATTCGCATCGGATGACATGAAACATGAATCGGTGCATTAAGGAGGGATTTTGCGTTGTGACCTAAAAATGTAAAAGTGCCAGTTTGTTAGATTCCTAGTTCTTGTTGATCGACCCCACCTACAGGATGTTGGGTGCCCATACACTTTAGTTGTAAGCAACTGGAATTCATCCTCCACTGAGGAACTTTATCAGTTTCCGGTTTGAGTTCCAGTGACTGATGAAGTTCCTCAGTTAAGAAACGAAATGCTTTTCGACCTCAAGACCAAGTCTAGTTATTCACAACTAAACTCTTTTGATAACATGACCTGGAAGAATGAGAATCTTCACAGACCAGGATGTTGGCTGGTGTAGAGCTCTAGAGAATAACAGAACCCTGACCAGTATTGTCATCATCACCATCATAGTCAATCCTGATTGGCTAATGGCTCAGTGCTAGCACCAAGATGCATTCATTACAATCATTTTGCAGCTAAGACTCCAAGGCTGAATTTATAACGTGCTCTAAAAGCTTGACGGAGAGAGAGATTTATATTTATAGGAAACAATAATGTGTGTTTTATATCTATGAACTCTTTAAAATCACAGGGTGGGGCATTAGAGCAGCATTTAAAGGAAGTTTGTATCGTTGTAATTTATTAAGAGGTTCTAAAACTGGGTTTGTCTTTAAATTTAATCCGCCAAAATGGCTGTTTCCCACTGGTAACTACCGTAAAAAAATTACTTTTTTTCACACGCTTTGAACTCTGCGG
>NW_007586129.1:0-1152 GCF_000523025.1 Cynoglossus semilaevis | reverse complement strand
TATTTTAATAATCAGAGCCAGCGACTCATACAGCGGTTTGTAAACAAATGCGGGGGCCAATCACAGCGGGCCATAAAAGATTCATCATGAAATGATGAAGCAAACAGTTCCTTAAAGCGACAGTACAGCATGAAGCAATGATAATAAATTAAATTCTTCCAACATTTCCCTCCTGGTTTATCATTGATGAATGCCAAAATCTCTTATCCTGCATGATGGCTCCTTAGGCTAGGTTTTTTATAACACATTCATTTACATAGCACACATAGTCTCCTTTGCCTTTATGAGGAGTAAATGCTCCTGTTTTAGTTTTATTAGAAATTGGTGGGAAGATTGAGGTACAGGTGTCAACAAAGTTGTGTCATGTTTCGTTATTTTATTCCTAATTACTGCTCTAATGAATCCATTAGATCTACTTCAGTCTGATCTACTCTAAGGACCAACCTATATTTCAGTTTGATTTGTTTTACCAGAGAGTTTCCAGTTACTCTGACCCTGCGCTCTCCTCCTCTGTCTGCCGCATCTTTGTGAATTGTTGGAAAAATCACGTTGGATTTTCAATTGATTTCAAACGTCTTTGTGTCTGTACACATTTTTATCTGACATTGTGGGAATCCATTGACCTGTACATCCTACTACCATGTTCTAGTCTTCACACCATCCTCTACAGGTCAGAAGATTCTGTTCACATCGGGCTATGAAATTGGGCTATGATTGTTGCAATTCATTGCTGAACACAGATTGAACGTTTAGGCCATTGTCGTGGATCCTGTACCAAGAACCTCCGTCTACTGCAATGCGAATGATGAATCCAAGATGGCCGTCCAGCAATCTTTATGACCGCAGGCGTCGTCAGCAGGACCTGGTTTGGGCCTTCCCACTTTGGACTCGACCAACACTTCCTTTTGATGACCTTTATCAGCACCCAGTCGCCGACCTGGATTGGCGTATCGTCAACCTGCAAAGATATAGGTGTATCTGGCACAGAGTTAGGAGTTTGTATTACTTTTGTTTTTAGCTCAGTGGTATTTTAAATCTTTTATATGTTTATATGCTTGATATGACTTGGTCCACGTAATCATTTCTGTGGTCTACCAAATCTTGGTAGACCACAGAAAAGAAACTTTGGCAATGAAACTGGAACAGGAAGAG
>NW_007586128.1:0-1153 GCF_000523025.1 Cynoglossus semilaevis | reverse complement strand
AAATATAAACAGTTCAAAGGTCAGTGAGGCCGCGGGCGGTTTGGAACGCTGCGGTCTTCGCCTCATCATCAATGATTGTCCATATTAACAACCAGCCATAAAGTGTTAATAACTGCAGCAACTGCATAACTGGGCGTAATAAAGAGTCCATTTGAAACACATTATCAAACTCCAACCCTCCGTATCTAATCAGGGTAAAAACCTTGCACCTCAGCAGCAGTCGGCTTTATCAGTGTGGGCTTCAGGTTCCACCGGATATTTCAGGATTTCTTGAGATTGTCTCCATTAAATCAGCATGTTACCCCCCTGCCCCGATCCCCACAACATCCCTCGCAGCTCAGTCCATTGGCTGCCAGGATCATATGACCATGCTCTGACCATTTTAACAGTCCAATAAAAACCAAGGATTCCTGTGGCAGGGGAGGGAAACAGGAAGTGTCTCCCACTCTCCTCCACACGATGAGGATGTGGTGATTGTAAACAGACAGGCGGAACATGGCACCAGCTGTTACCAATATGTCTTAGTTCTGCTCCAGCGTTCACTGACTCAAATAAGCCGCCTGAAAACGAGGAAGAGCCTCCTCCGAGTACATAAATAGATGAGACTGGAACCTGGTACCGAGTCCAGGAAGATTCTAAAAAAAATGTGAACTTTCTGCTACAGCAACAGGAGGAGCGCTGCAGCCTCTGCATTCACTGAATTATAGTAAATATGACGTCAGTGAATGTTAGGAGTAACTAGACCATAGGTCGGCTTGAAAACTCACACTCAGCTCAATCACTCAAACCACAAACTCTGAGAAGACGGAGTGATCGTGTGGAGGTCAGCGTGACGGTGTTTGAGGGTTTGATCATTCAGAGCCAGAATGGAACACAGACTAAGAGCTGACATCAGATCCAGTCACTGACTCAAGTCCAAATGGACGACAGACGTTCAGACGAGTTAATGGCACCAAATTCAATCATGGTCTCCAGCACGACTCCATCACGACACAGTTTGTCCTGCGGCGCAGCATTCATGCATTATCGTAACAAATTGTTGTAAAGCATACACACGACTACCTTTTTTTGTAGAAGCTAAGATTTACTCACACTGATTTCAGCTCCCTAATTTACAGCACACCAGTAACACTGTAGTGCTAACTCCAGCCCC
>NW_007586127.1:0-1155 GCF_000523025.1 Cynoglossus semilaevis | reverse complement strand
TTTTCGAGAGACCATACTAACTTGGACGGCCGTGTTTAGGCCCCTTCTCACCCTTCACTCCTGGAGGGGTGCGCACTGACTGTGGGACTATCTGCAAAGGAGCTCCCATGGGAGGAGCAACAGGTGGAGCTAGAAATACAGATAGGAAGAGTTATCGTCTGTACTGGGTGGGTTTCCTCAGGGGAACCGAAGATGAGCGTAGAATGTGACGGATAGATCACCCTGACACTAACGGCACACAGAGAAATCTAATTTGTCGGAAAGTTATTTACAGTGCAGACAGATTGCTCACCCTCAGCGATGTTGACAGTGAATGGGCTCTTGGGAATCTCCTGTCCTGCGAAAAGTACATGAATGGTGTGAGGCCCCTCTAACATGGGGCGATAGGTGCAGCGGAAAACGCTGTCACCCTTGTTTTCCAGGATGAGCTCAACGGTGTCTTTTTTGCCCTGAGGGTCGACGATGACCACACTGACATCACCATTACCGGCACCTGGATGTGAGAAAATAAATGTACAGTGAGATCATCGTCGTCGTTGATGCTGCGGTGTCAAATGTTTGTCTCTCAATTCTGTGTCTGTTGTGTTTGCATCGCACACTAACCTGCTGTGTAAATGTCAAAGTAGGTGGGTTTGTTTGCCACGTTGCCTGTGCGCTCCAGTCCTGGTCCTCTAGCGTGGACTTTGCTGGCGTCACCCATTGCCTTTGCCACGTTTACTGTGTAGGGACTCTTGTCTATGTCCTGACCTGCAAACAGCACTTTCACCTACAAAGACACAATCAATGAAAACGCTGTCTTTCCTTCAATCCATCAGATGCAGGGACACAAGAAGCCGCAGCGTTTCTTACCTTGTGAACACCCTCAACTTTGGGAAGATAAGTGACAGTGTAAGTGCCTTGTTTGTCTCTGTTGGGTTTAACTTTAGCCTAAGGGGAAAAGGATATGGTGGATTTATTTTAAAGATCTGCATGAACTGTATGGAGTGTGCAGGACTGTCCTACTGTACCTCTTCCTTGTGTCCTTCAGGATCCTCCACATAGACCAGGACTTCACCGCTTCCAGCTTCCAGAGTGTCCACAGTAAACACAGCTGGTTGGAGCACCTTGTTACCATGGGGCTCAATACCTGTCATGAGAATTTAGAGGTACTTTTTT
>NW_007586126.1:0-1155 GCF_000523025.1 Cynoglossus semilaevis | reverse complement strand
CTGGTTTATTTTATTTATTTATTTATTACAAAAAATACCTACACTATACGCTATACGGAAAAGTGAGAGAGGGAGAGAGTGAGGAAAACCATTGAGGGGTAGAGAGATGGAAACTCAAGAGAGAAAGAGACGGAAACTAGGACAAAGTGTCATAAGGTTTGCCCAAAAGAGAAATCTAGTCAATGGCTAAAAAGATTGCATCAAGGTTGGTGAGCAGAACATGGCAACTGATGTCTTTCTTTTTTGCTTTGGCTGCCAAAATATTTGTCAAAGCAGAAAAAAGGAGAGCACGAAACAAAACCCATATTTTGGTATCTTGGTTTTCATGGACCAAAACTGAAGAAAAATGTTTGAATCACAACAAGAGATTGTTGGGACTGGGCCAGAACTAGAAATAACTCGCTGCAAATGTTGCTTTGCACTGCGTCAGATTAGTGCAGTGCTCGGCATGCCTTGGAGTTCCTTTGATATAGTGAAACCCCATCATTTTTATAATGATAAATTTCATAACTTTGCAGCAGCCCAAACACTAACACTTCAAAGGTCAAAGTCATTGTAATCTGATGGCCGCCTCACACTGGAAGGATTTCAAAAGAAAAATGTTAGAGAAAGAAAAATAGCCAACGACTTTGCCGGCTAAGAAAAGTACTCCTTGATTTATGTGAAAAAGAAATACTGCTCCTGTGTGTCAGCACTAGTGTCCAGAAGCTAAATGTAAACAAGTTAAGCTCTGACATGTTTATATTAAGGGAAGCATCTTAAGGGTGAGCTGAGGACAAGGCCTGTGTCTGGTCTCAGATGGCCTTGTCCAATTGTCTGCCTGTCTGTCATTTTCCCCCATTAGCTCTTCAAAGGTGCTGTGACCTGAGAGGACAAATGAGAATTTATTATATCCACAACATTGTCCAGTGCATGCACCTGTCACTCACACTCACATTAATGAGCACATGGGCATAACGCACAGACGGACACGTCCACCAGCACACAGTATGGCCTGTCATGAATCTCACGTTTGTCAGAGTGTTCCTACTGGAAGTAGAGGGCTGCGGCTGCAGGGTGGCCATCGGGCAAAGATTTAAAAGACTGCTAGAGTTCAAATGTTAAAAAAAAAAGAAATGCTCAGCCATTGGCTAAAATAATACATACAGGTGGAAA
>NW_007586125.1:0-1155 GCF_000523025.1 Cynoglossus semilaevis | reverse complement strand
TTATCGTTATTGTCCGTGTTTCACAGACTTTCTGTTACAGGATGACTTCATGCACATTCATTGGCTGCTTTAAATATATAGCTGTGGAAAACTAACCAAGTAGGTGGCAGTAATGTGAATAAGAGGAAGGACGAAGAGAGAGGCCTGTGAGGTGCTAGCAGTGTTAGAATTGAATCTCAGAAACAGGGCTGTAGAGAAAACACTGTGAACACCTTGATTTTTAGCGAATATTACCTCATTAGACAAAATTAGGCTAACATCGGATAATTACCCCTGTCCATTATTAATATCAGTGCTATCATTATTATTAGTTATGTCTTAAAATGCCATCTTAAAATGCCATGTGTCCTGCGGGGCTTGAGCTTCAGGAGAGATGTTCTGCTGGCAATCACAATTAATCATGATTAACCTAATCAATAGTTTTCACAAATATAACCTTTTTCGTCGTGAAATGCAAATTTGACTGCATTTGAAAAAGTGCATTAGTTTAATTCTGTGGTTACGTTTTAAGCAGGGGCATAATTATCGTATAACATTTCACAACATGTCGGAGGAGAGCAGCTCAGCAGCTGACTCTATACTTTCAAGGTCTTTTTCTTAAACTATTGATAGACAATCTTGTCAGGAAAGAGACATATGCCTCTAGGTGGGAAAAAATGTTTCGAGGCTGGGTTTCTGGGCGCTTGCATCTCACATTCACATAAAACCTAGCCGTACTTATACAGAGGATGCTAAAACAATGGCGTAATCTTTATCACCCCGCTGCAACACAGCCTGTCGGCCAGATGACAGCAGTGGGTAGAGTCTGTAGGAGCGTTTTGTGAAACAGCTGAGGGATGTGTTTAACACAGCAAATTGGTTTACAGAAAATGATTTGCTAAGACTGGGTCAGGATCCAAAGGTCGTTCACGAGAGGATTACCAGCAGGGCCTCAAATTATTCAGGAGGAATTTGAAATTAATGCTGTCAGCACTTTTTCCTCCCCACCTAAACCTTTAAATGAAGACAGATGGCCAACACTGTAAGTACAGAGTGGTTCAGCATCTACTACAGTTTCATTTTAGAAGAAGGAAAACGGTGACAATCAATCATATCTGTCAATCTAATGCCATTTTTAATTTCAATTTAGCTTTCGAGCAATACGAAAAAGTTACT
>NW_007586124.1:0-1157 GCF_000523025.1 Cynoglossus semilaevis | reverse complement strand
ATATGTATATATATATATGTAGCTGGTGTACTTTGTAAATATATGGTGGAACCTCATTTTTTTAACTTAATTTGTTGTTCATGAAGGTTCGTGAAGTTACTAAGGTCAGATTGTAAGACCTAAGTTGTTGTCTTTTCTAGATTTTGAAGCGGTGAGATCATTAACAGAGATAGAACTAGTAAAAAAGGCTACCTGCCCCTCTGTGGACATCCAGAATAATAAGCAGTACCTGCTGATGGGATCCCGCGGGTCACAGTACACGGTTGGCCAAAGCTACAGGTCAGTGTGTCCCCCGTCATTCCTTCAACTGTGTGCGTTCTCGTCCAATCAGACTCTGACGTGTGGAATACCTTCTGTCTATCAGGTATCGTTTCCCCATCGACTCCGAGGCTTTAGTGGAGCTCTGGCCAACAAGATGTGAGCCCGCTTGTCCGGAATATCTCAAACAGCTGGGGCTTTATACAGTGGACCTGCAAATATTAGGCTGTCCTTAATAATAACGACAATTCACTGCTGCTTTTGAGCCACCATCACAAAGAAGAACCAGATCTCTGTTAGACTGAAGGAGTGAGGAGAAGGGGCAACTCCCCTGAAATGAAATCAGAAAGATGTCTTTAAAAATCGAACCAAAACAACGTTTACATCCTATCAAAAAAAAAAAAAAGTAAGACGAGAAAAGCAAGGCATTTCCACCGGCATTGTCATTAACGTGTAATCATGTAGTGTCACTAGAGTGAAGTCATTATTTGACTTAACATCCTTGTTATGAACTTTCCTGTTATTAAAACGTTCTTGTCCAAAAAATGTACGTCTACACTTGCAAACGTTCTTCTAGGTTGACACAGTTGAGGCACAGAATCCACAAGATGGACCGGTCAGCTGGTGTCGGCCATTACTGCGGACCGGTACTTGGTAACAAATTGGTTAAACAGTAAGGATGTCCGATATTATTAGCGTAATTATGAGATATCCGCAGGAATCGTCACTGTTTTTTTGCTCCGATAAAGCAATACCTGGGTCTCGCCAAATGATGCGTGACCTCAAAATAGTTCTGTGAATAAACGGCTGTAAATGACAGTTAAAGACACCAGATGGCACCATTGCAGCTCATAACAAATAAATATAAGGCTTATACCGGTATTGGTTGATATCGGAAT
>NW_007586123.1:0-1157 GCF_000523025.1 Cynoglossus semilaevis | reverse complement strand
CCTCCTCCTCCTCCTCCGTCTCTGTCGTCCCGTTCCTCCTTCCTCTCCATCTGTCTCTGCTCTTATCGGTCCATCCCTTCGACGTCTATCTGTTTGCCCTCTGTGTGCGGCTGATTTGCTGATTTCCCGGCTCAGGCAGTGGGAGTGTGTGTGTGGGAGAGTTGTGTTGCATACTTTAAATAAATACATAAAAGTAAAGTCATTTCAGCCTGAGGGCGGTTTTTATTTTTCCACTTCCGTTTCATCTGCGTCTCCACAAACGTCCGCCCTGCTCTGCTGCGGAGAAGTTCACGAGTCCGGTCGACTTCTGACTTCACGCGGTTTCACTGTTGGTTAAAAACTCAGGGGAGTTTGAATTTTTTTACTGTTATTTCAACTCCTCTCATCAAAAGAGAAAATTCTCATTTAAAAATGCTACATGCTAATCCTGAGGTGTTAGCGCGGGTGAGGCCGACCTCTCGACCGTGACCTCACCCCGACTCGCTGTTAAACTAACGGATAAACTGTTCAAATTAATCCCTCTGTGTGCGGCTGATTTGCTGATTTCCCGGCTCAGGCAGTGGGAGTGTGTGTGTGGGAGAGTTGTGTTGCATACTTTAAATAAATACATAAAAGTAAAGTCATTTCAGCCTGAGGGCGGTTTTTATTTTTCCACTTCCGTTTCATCTGCATCTCCACAAACGTCCGCCCTGCTCTGCTGCGGAGAAGTTCACGAGTCCGGTCGACTTCTGACTTCACGCAGTTTCACTGTTGGTTAAAAACTCAGGGGAGTTTGAATTTTTTTACTGTTATTTCAACTCCTCTCATCAAAAGAGAAAATTCTCATTTAAAAATGCTACATGCTAATCCTGAGGTGTTAGCGCGGGTGAGGCCGACCTCTCGACCGTGACCTCACCCCGACTCGCTGTTAAACTAACGGATAAACTGTTCAAATTAATTGGTAAAAACAATGAGATACAGTTATTCAGAAACGGTGACATCACCAACACACAGTCACCATCATCTCCACCTGAACTTCCGTTTGAGTTCCGGCCCTTTTTGTTTTCCCCGTTTTGGAACTTTTTTTTCTCTACTGTAAGACTTTAAATATAACAGAGGAAAAATTAGCATTTTGTTATTTCACTCAAGGGCACCTAAATTTATTCATGCCATTCCTG
>NW_007586122.1:0-1157 GCF_000523025.1 Cynoglossus semilaevis | reverse complement strand
TCCCAACAGTTGTGTTGACGTCATCGTCAAAGCTGTTTAAAGAAGACATTTTGGAAGAAGACAGTCAGAGGAGACAACACAGTGTGCCTCCTCCACTCAAAACGTTTCACACTTTTTTTCAATTTTAGATGTGAAAAGTAATTTTACTTCAATGGAGAATGTTTCTGTTGTCAGAGTCTTCACTCTAGCAGGAATAAATGAGACAGTGAACTACAGAATGACCATTTTTGCACTAACATTACTGTACTATTGTGTGATTTTGTTCTTCAATATCTGTCTCATCACTATCATTATTGTGGATGAAAACCTGCATGAACCTATGTATGTCTTATTGTGCAACTTCTGTATTAATGGTATTTATGGAACCACAGGTTTTTATCCCAAATTTCTCTTAGACCTGCTGACCTCCATTCCACAGATATCATATGAAGGATGTCTGTTTCAGGCTTTCATTATGTACTCGTTTGCTTGCAGTGACCTGTCTATTCTTGCAGTTATGGCCTACGACAGGTACGTGGCTATTTGTCGACCACTGCATTATCGCTCAATTATGTCAAAGAGGAGAGTCACTCAGCTGGTGTGTTTCTCCTGGTTAACACCCTTCTGTATTTTCTCCATCAGTGTTATACTAACATCTAGACTGAGCTTATGTGGTTCAAAAATTCAGAAGCTCTTCTGTGTGAACTGGGTGATTTTCAAACTGGCCTGCAATGAGTCTGACATTGTTTCAAATAATATTGTTTCCTACGCAACCATTGTGATTTATGTGCTTCATGGGGTTTTCATCATGTGGACTTATATGCATCTTGTCAAAACTAGTGTGAAATCCATCGATGACAGGGTCAGGTTCATGCAGACTTGTGTGCCTCATTTAATTTCCCTGAGCACTTTCGTCACTATAATCATTTTTGACTTGTTGTACATGAGATTTGCATCCACAAAGTTACCACAAGGCCTACAGAACTTCATAGCCATAGAATTCCTCATAATCCCTCCACTCATGAACCCCCTCATATATGGATTTAAACTCACCAAAATAAGAAACAGAATTATGTATATTGTCTGCAGTGGCAGAAAATGACCTCTGACTGAATTCTCACTTTTCACCTTTACTGTATCTAAACTGAAGACAGTTTTTGTTTATTGTACTAATGCTG
>NW_007586121.1:0-1160 GCF_000523025.1 Cynoglossus semilaevis | reverse complement strand
AAAAAAAAACCTTCTCTGAGTTCAAAAAGACGATTTTCTTTTCCAGTGCTATTACATGAACAAAGAGGAGTCTGACGTAGGAGTCTGATTTCCTAATGGCCTGCTGCTATGGGGACATGGGTTTGTTCATTGGAAATCTTAAACAAAGCACAAGGTCTTTTGGCCCCGTCTGATTCGGGTGTTGTGAGAGTACGATTGGCTATTATCTCACCGGGGGCTGAGACCGGGGAGCGTCGGGAGGCCGCAGTCAGACCCCAGGTGCACTGTCGTCTCGGAGGAAATTGAGCAAACAGGAGATAAGTGAGATGGAGGGCTGTCTCTTTCTCTTTCTGTGGTGCTGTGTGACGCTGCCATCCCTCACTATTAGGATTCCACTTCTCTCAGCTCCCCGCCTCCTCCTCTATCTTGTTTTTCTCACCCTTTACTCACCTGTGTATCCTTAACATCTTGATATCAACCCGAACTAAGCGCATGGTGGTGAGGGATGCCTTGCTTCTTTTCCTCCCATACATAGCATCAAACTGCCTCACTGAGACATCACCTAATCATAAGCAAGCTCGCGCCGATATGCTGTAAGGTGCATCCTATAAATATGACATACTGACACGAGTGGAGGTGGGAAGTGGCAACAGGAAGTACAGGGGGGAGAATTTACAGTCTACACAGCAGCTCACAATGGCGCGCCCTGAGGTGAGTAAATAATCAGACGATGCAGAGTGGATGTCTGCGATGGCAGAACACAGAAAAGTGTTTGACTGGTGAGTCAGAAAAAACAAGACAACTGGCATTTAGGTGATTGTCCACCATCTGCCACACCAATGAATTCAATACTGGGAATAAACATGTTTAGCATTCAAGTCATGGCCACATTCACTTATTCACAAATCGGCAGCGACAGAGACATGGGACCCAGTGTTGCAGCTTGCATTAGCACAGAAGCCCGCTGTACAGGGCAGTTGTGGCAGATGTCGGAAGAAACACAGGGGCCACGATCACATGTCTCTGTCCATCAGAACATACCAACGTAGTGTGTGTTTTGGACTGAATTGATTAATTAGATTAAGGAAAGCGAAGGTGTGCTTTGGCCTCATATCAAATACAGTTAATTCTTGATTAGGAATGATGGGAAACGTATGCTGTGAGGAACTGTTGACAGCTTA
>NW_007586120.1:0-1160 GCF_000523025.1 Cynoglossus semilaevis | reverse complement strand
TTCTTTTCTTTTCTAAAAATATTCTGTAAATTGCACTGAAAGAGGTAATTGGACTAAATCTACTCATTTATGATTTATTTTTTCTAAATGTGCCACAATAACAAGCAGATGAAGAAATGTGCAATATGCTTCTATTGACCAAGATGCTTTTAGAAGGGTATAATTAACCTTGTTAATTCATAGATTAACGATGCATCATTTAGGTTGTACCGTGTGTTCCATCCAAAGCAGATATATTGATGCAAGACTTAGCACTCTCTGTAGCGCCACTCAGAACATGCAGAGTCCAGTTAAGTAGGAACACAGTTGTTCCAGAACAGTGTTCTCAGTGGAGTGGATCAAGGTGTTTTGTACAAAATGCTAAAAATAACTATAAATATAACTTTAATGTAGAAAATGTGAGAAATAATTTTACTGAATAAAAGTAGTGAGTTGTGTTTCCACCCACTGGTATGAAATATACATCTATTTCCACAATGCACAACCCAAAGCTGTGAGTCTTTAGACTATACCGATTAATGTCCCTGTATTTTGGTTCCAAGTCAAAGGAAACCCTTCAACACAGCAACAACAACACAACAGCTACACAACCTCCATGAGGTCATGTCCTCACATTCATGCTTTTGCAAATGCAAGAAAATGTATGTTGACCATCGTGTGTATGTTTTTAGCAAACAGTGAATAACTATATGATTAGAAGTGAAGCAGATATTTAAGAAGAAAGGACTCATTACTTAACTTAATGTCCAATTTCATAAGGTTTAAACCAAAAATGATGCAACTGCGTCATTAACATTTGAATAGTTTTAGGTCCAGGGTTTTGGGGCTTATTAAAAGCTAAATAGGAAATATATAGAAAAGACTTATTGCATCGCTAATGTAATGTAATGTAATTGCAAAATATTGACAAATAAAAATGTTCACACATTTTTAAACCAATCATTAATATGTCACAAAGAAACCTGGAGTTTTTTCACAGTCACCTTCAGATTCATCACAGCGGCCGTCTCAGCATAATTACCTGTGTTATCAATTTAAAAAAAAGAAAATCAATGATTGAATGTTTTATTTATCATGTAAACGTAGATTCATCTCCTGTTCTGCTCTGCTGCTAATACAAATGGAGGGTGTGCGCTGTCTGTGGTGCTGAACTGGAAAAC
>NW_007586119.1:0-1160 GCF_000523025.1 Cynoglossus semilaevis | reverse complement strand
AGAGGCCAGGTATACAGTATCATATCAGATATATATCAGTGTTTCCACCGGGAGGTTTGTGTGGAGCCAGATCGATGAATTTGGACTCATTTCACTAATACTGGAAACTCCTGTCCCTATTGAAGTCGGTTTGGTGTTGGATAAACAACCAACTTCAGTAGAGATAGCCATTCAGTTAAGCTCCTAAACTGAGCTTCTAAACTTACAGGCTGTAAAAATCTCAATAACAATTATTAATAATAACTTGGTCATAGAAGACATTACTTCTGTTACAGTAAGGGCTCACAGCCCCACCTTCTGGCTAACAAACAGAGCTCTGATTGACCCTCATTTCTTCCTCCAGTTTACATCATGAAACCAACACTGATTGGACCTCGCATCTGCCAGAAGTGCATTGACTAAAAAATTACTCCGATTTGTTTGTATTTTTTCCCAGTCGTTCATCGTTTCATTTCATCGTCATTGTTTGCGTTCGTCGTACGTGCACTGCGTCATACTTCCATCCTAATTTCCTCCCTTTTTTACCACACGTAGAAAACTGAATTATCACACATGACACGAACAGTAAACATGACTGTGAGTTTGTGGTAAACACATACACAATAAACCGTAAAGTGATTCACGACCAATCACAGGCCAGTAGCCGCGACATTAATCGCTGCTATTTATCCAACTGCTAATGAGTTTTAAGTGAACGCCTGTATGTATTTACGTACAGACTAACTCAGTTACAGTGGCCTCAGTGTGTGTGTGTGTGAGGGAAGGCTGGTGATTGGTGGTAATAAGACTGTGATTAACCCTTGTCCAATCCTGTGAGGACACTTGTCGTGTCGTAACTGGAGCAACAACAACACTTAACTTCATGATGTGACTTTAGAGAATTCAAATGTAGTAAACAACAACGGAACCACATGTGAACGTTAGCTGATTGAATTAATTTTCTTCTGTTGATGTTTTTAGCAGCGTCATATGATTAGAATTTTTAATCTGATTAATCAGAGGGTAGTTTCAATGTTAACGAATAATCACGTCAACATGACTAAATATTACAAAAAATATGTTTTTCTGTATATACCTGTAAAGGAACAACAAATAAAATAATTTGTTTAATCAACCTTTATTTTACCAGGTTTATATTTGTGAACATGACCATGTTTCAG
>NW_007586118.1:0-1160 GCF_000523025.1 Cynoglossus semilaevis | reverse complement strand
GTGCACAACTCCGCACACTCTCATAGCAACACAATGGCTCTCTAAATGAGTTCCATCTCTCTGGGTGTATTATTCCACTGCGGGGAGGTCTGGGTGTCACCATTCAACACAATAACAACAGTGGGATCTTTTCTATTAGCAGCTCGCTCCGACACACAGCCAGGCACCGCAAACACGCTTACCAAAACAAACACACAAAAATGCGCATTCAGCCTTGGGCCATGACATATCATGCATACTCAGAGATACACCCAAAGCCCAAAGCTCCAGTCATCTCATTAGTGCCATGGCTTGTTTTCACCACTGGGGGTTTGTGAATAAATTTGCCCCCCCCCAAACCCCATCCTTTCCCAAACTTTGCAGCCATGTTTCCCGTGGGTTGACTGTTAATGACACCACGCCATCCTCTCGTTCTCTCTCCCGCTCTCTCCCTCTCAACTGCCATCATTGAATAATGCTGCCGTCTCACTGGTCCAGCTGCGTGTTGGTCAATTATGACCCATCGAGAGGCTATTTTGTTCCCTCACAGTCCCTGCAGCAGACCAGAATACCCAGAACAACTCATTTTACCCCAACATGATGGCATGATTGCTCCAAATGCTTGATGACAACACCGGCAGGGTGGTGAGTCAGTCACATGGGTGGGTCGGGGGGAAAAAGGGGGGACAGGAGAGGGTGAAATGGTGGCTGCAAAAAGGGAAGGCAGATTTATGGTGAGGAAAATCATAGTGATGGAAAATCAGCGCCAAGTGTTCAAGGAGGAACAGGCACATGTTACCTCTCCATCCGACAGCATTTGCCGTTGACAAATGTGCGGCATAATCAGAATATAGCTGGTGCGCACTACTGTAGGGCGGACGGATGAGTCGGGCAAGCAAATGTGATTACAGCGGCAATCATAACTCAGATTAGCCTTCCTCTGTACCTCTCACCGCTGCTCAACACGGGAATCAATCACCATCGCGTTCGCCGTGCCACCCCACGTCACGTGGAGGGTTGCACTGAAAGGACGAGTATTATTCTCCCTGACAGAGAAAACAACATTGTCTATGGAGCAAGGACGACAATCGCTCTCTTTAATAAATAACAGAGGCTTTTATGATCTAAATAGTGAGTGGGCCGGGGGGCTGTTTGCAGTAGGGGGAGGGTGGCAGTGGGTG
>NW_007586117.1:0-1160 GCF_000523025.1 Cynoglossus semilaevis | reverse complement strand
GATTAAGGAGAAAAGGTTGTTGTGTCTAAATTTGTTCAGCAACAGTGCAGGTTCTTTGAAACTAAGACTACATTATGAGTACGTGGGTATGAGTCATTAGGCCAGGTGCTGTTGTTGTTGCCTCCATTATTAGTTTAGCAGTCAAATAAATGGACCATTAGTAGCATGGTAGTACGAGTAGTATACTCAGCTAATTATATTGGTTGTCCTGTTGAATGATAAAACAATTTCAAGCTGATTGATCATGCAGTTGTAGACTAATCAATTGTAATCAATTGCATCGTTAGTCATGATTAATCGTGATTATAACAAACAATCTCTTGGTTTCAAATTCCTTTCTAAAAATTGGGCTTTCTCAGCGACAAGCTCATCTCTGATTGGCTCTCAGTGCTGATTAGGTTTCGTTGGTGAACCGCATAATTTCCACCAAAGATTTGTTGAAATTTAAGAAATGAAGGTTGTTGGTGAGTTATTTGACCTAAATTGTAAATTGACCAAATTAACACTGTAATGCATATTATCCTAGCCACATTTTAAAATGTATCAAAAACCTTACCATTTCTGTACTATTAAATGCATGACATCCAACCAATCGCTCCCAAAATGTTTGTGAAGCCAGAAGTTTGACCAACTAGTTGAGAATTGTCCTAACCGACGTCTGCTTTTGCAACCATCACATAACTTGGAGTAATGCTGACACTCCTGTGTCCTGATTTCCAGCTTTCTTTAGACCCTTATGAACAGAACATACAAAGCCGGTTGATAATCATCACCCACTGGACCTTGAAGTGAAAATAGGTCAGTGCACTAAAGTACAGTGCTGCAGAATAATCACGGTGACAATGGATGTACACAGGTATGGACGGTGCCATACAATAACTCACTCTTTCAGCAGAAACACATTTGGTAATCACCTCCATATTGAAACCTTCAAGTCCTAAAGATCTGCTTTTAAAGCAAACGACTCACTTCACTAAATCAGAACAGAAACGATTGCATTAACAAACATATATCATGATGTATTTTCACATTCACAATAAATTGCACAATGAAATGTAGCAGATTATATTTTTCAGATGTGTGCAGTAATTCAGGTGGGCCAATTTTCCTTGTTATGTATGTTGGATCAAAACAGTGGCTTACACACACACACACACACA
>NW_007586116.1:0-1160 GCF_000523025.1 Cynoglossus semilaevis | reverse complement strand
AAAATTTGCTGGTGCGTTCACAGACCTGAGAATTGTTTTGGTTTTTACTCAATAACGAAAAAGAACTTTCTGGCTTTTTTTAAATGCAAATATTTGTGGATCTTGACCCCATGTTGTTTCGTTAAAGATCACGTCAAAGTGTCACTTCTCACTCCCGGACAGTAACAGCGTCATGATGTGCCGGGGGCAGTTGAACTGCCCTCCCCTGCTCTTCTCTTTCTTCTCGATGCACTGTTGTCGTCTCAGCAGGAGTTCATACAATAAAGATGACCGCGATCCGTCTCTGTTACAAATAAATTACACCATTTACATCCGTCGTGCCGCAGTACAAGCGCCGCGAGTGGAGAAGGTCATGTTTCATGTTGTGTTTAAAATTTGAAAAGGGTTTGTGCATAATCAAGAACGTCCTGTGGCATTAACGCCGAGAGAACGACTTCTCGGAATTGGTATTCAGAGCATCTTAGTCACGGAGACAAAAGTCTGTCGAGTTTAAAACAACCCTCTGTGGTGAAGCAATGCTGCGTCGAATTGATGATGGTGTATAATTATTATTTTGATTAATATTTATTTATGTTTGTTTTAATTATTTTTTACTAATTTTGTGCCAATGTGTGATGTTTTTCCTCGTACGCCTTCTGAATCTCAGCTTATTTTGTTAGCTGTTACCATGTAAGCTAGTTAGCGTAAAGTCAGTTAATGTCGGAAGTGAATAGATCTAGATATTTTCTTGTAGACGAAACACACATACAAGAAAGTTGTAAATTGATAATAAAAATACCCATCCCCTCACGCCTCACCCCACCACCCCTGTTTCCCGTTTGCCTCAGTATCGTTTTACAAAACCGTCCCGTGAATGGTGGACTTTTTCCTTTTTCTAATTCCATTTGTCTCCAGGACTTGAAACCCCACTCATCGTATCACTCGATGATAAATTCACAAATAAAAAAACAATGAAAAAAAATTCATCATAGAATGAAAAAAAAACAACAACTTATTGAAAACTCTGTTGTTTGATTATTAAAAAAGTCATTTCACTGACTTTTTTCAATCTGGATTTACGATTTTACGTAAAGACACAGAGACCCCCCAAAGAGACCCCTGTCACTAAGACCACCCCCCCCCAGACACACTTATCTTCTCTGCCTCTGTCTTTTTTTTTT
>NW_007586115.1:0-1161 GCF_000523025.1 Cynoglossus semilaevis | reverse complement strand
CATACCTTGCAAAGGTGGAGGTGCACTTATTTCCCTTCGTTTTTTCCCCACACACAATAAATACCACTCATTCGGTTCAATAGACCTGATGTGATTTACGCACAGAAAAGCTGAACGTGTAAAGCGCATTTTACGCACGGGCACCGTGTAACTGAGTTTTTTATTTCATTAGAAACGTGCGATAATGTTGACTGTGGACCCGGGAAGAGGTGCAAGATAAACAGACGGAGTAAGCCGCGCTGTGTGTGCGCACCAGACTGTTCCAACATCACCTGGAAAGGACCGGTCTGCGGCTCAGACGGGAAGACCTACAACGACGAATGCGCATTGCTGAAGGCTAAATGTAAAGGTCAGCCCGACCTTGATGTGCAGTACCAAGGAAAATGCAAGAGTAAGTAACCCTAATTTCAAAATATGCATGTTAAAACTTTTTCTTTAGACACGATTCGGTTCGATTTTTTCTTCCAATTGTCTCGTCGGGACAGAAACGTGCCGTGACGTCCTGTGCCCAGGCAGCTCCACATGCGTGGTAGACCAGACTAACAACGCATACTGTGTGACGTGTAATCGGATTTGCCCCGAGGTGACGTCACCTGAGCAGTACCTGTGTGGCAACGACGGGATCACCTACGCCAGCGCCTGCCACCTGAGGAGAGCGACGTGTCTCCTGGGCAGATCTATCGGAGTGGCCTATGAGGGGAAATGCATCAGTAAGTCTGCGTCGACACCAAGTGCGAGTGAGACTGTGGTGTCTCCCAGCTTCTCTCTCTCTCTGAACATATAAGTGCACTTTTCTTCCTGGACAGATCTGCAGATTTTCACTGTTCATTTTGCCAACATTCCACCGAGGAGGGGGGTCTTAGAGGGAGAAAAAGTATAGAAGTAGAGTTTGCTAGTTGCTTGTGTTTGTTCAAGAAATGATAGACAATTATTTCCTGATGTTGGTAGCACTATCCCATATGGGAGAATGGGGGGGGGGGGGCAATAGCAAAACAGGTGAGTGCTAGGGGTCATGCTTTAACATGCTTTAGGTCAGTGTTTCCCAACCTTTTTTTCTGGGGACCCATATTTTAAGTCACAAACCTTCACGATCCAAGTCTTCTTCTTCTTTCGAGAAATACAAAATTCTGTTACGAATATATAGTTTTGTATTTTTATGTA
>NW_007586114.1:0-1161 GCF_000523025.1 Cynoglossus semilaevis | reverse complement strand
ACCAAATATAGGCCATCGGAGGATTATTTACGTTACCCCAAAATGTCGTGTATAAAAACAACATCATAAAATATCCGTAATTAAAATAAATGTAAATGAGTTTTGAGAATAGCAGAAAAGAAAAGACATATTGACATGTTTCACTTTTTAAATTTAGTCTTTGTATGCAGTGAAAACCTATTTTTTATTATTTTATTGTAATACATTTAAGACCTTCGAATTTATTTTCCTTGGCCTTTCAGACACGCCCCCTTTTCACATTGCACTTCCGTTTTGCGTCACCATATTGCCGCCCCATCAGTGACGTTGCACTCTTGTGCATACACGGATGTAGCAGTACGGATACATATATCGCGTTTTCTCGGGTAACACCGACTAAAGAACTTACACAATGGAGAGGTGAGTATGACATTAGTTCACTGGATACATTAGTGAATGTGCCACTGTTACACACGAGTTCAAAAGTATCATTTAATATCTATTTCACCCATTCTGACTCTTGGCACTGCTGTTTTAAAATAGCATAGAAGCTAGCGGTTTTGTCATTTGCGCACCTGTTTTGCAGCCAAAGCCAAATTCAAGTAAATTCAATAAATGTTTTTTTTTTATTGTTTCCTTTTGAAGCTGTAAGTTAGCTAAAGTTCACTAACAGGGCCGCATGTGTTTATGTTACAGGCTGGCACCCATGCGGCTTTACAGCCTGTCCAAACGACACTTTGTGCTGGTCTTCGTAGTATTCCTCATCTGCTTCGGCCTCACAGTTTTCGTCGGTATCGCAGGTAAGCCTGTCAAAGCACCTCTGCTGCAGCACTAAAACACTACACTACCAGACAGTGCCATAGTTCATCCTGCCACATGATTTGCAGTATCTTATGACACCGCTTTTGATCATCGAGCGTTGATAATCGATCTAGCACGTTAAAAGCACATGAACTGTTCTTCTGCACTTGGTTTCACACTAAACAGTTCAGTTTTACTTGTGCTTTTGTCCTTACACAAATTGAAGAACAAATTATATTTCAAGAAGTGATAGGTTTAAAGCAAAACAGCCATATCTGTGATGGTTAAGAGTGATGTCATCACATATACAAATCGTCTTATTGAAACATTGACAGTTTTGTTTTTGTTTACAAGTGTAACTTCTTAGAAATGTTAAATACA
>NW_007586113.1:0-1162 GCF_000523025.1 Cynoglossus semilaevis | reverse complement strand
CAAAAACTATAGAGTCAGTGTTAACTTTTCTGAACTTTTACAGCCTCTGTTACAACAATTTGGAGTGTGTTACATTTAGTTCACATAAAACAAATAGAATTAAGTTCATCAAGTTTTTATCGCATATTCATTATTCATATCTTCATATTTCCCAGGAACTTGTTTTAACCACCCCAGTATAATTTATTCTGTTCAGACTTAAGGCTGCATTTATTTCCCGGTGTATTGGCTTTTCCTTCACTGTTGCGTAGCAACGCTGATGTCATCGCTGTTTTTCAGGTGCATGGTTCAAATTCAGCCAATGGGATTCATCATCAGGAGTCCAGAAACCCTCAAGATGTTGGTATTTCCTTCAAATCTTTTCTTATTTATTGATATGATTCCAACTTGTCAGTTTTAAAACCTTTCCTCCCTTTTGTTTGATGTTCTCCAGGAACAACACTGATCTGAGCAAAGCAGCACGACGTAACAACAAAACAAAAAAAGACGTTTCTCCTGATCTTCTGCTGCGACACAGAGAGCAACATTTCAGTTCACACTCGGAACCAAAACAGAAAAATCTGAATTTGAAAGTGTCGTTGCAGGAAGCATCTAATAGCCAATCACGTTAAAGTTGTAAAAACATGTTGAAGTAGATGGACGTGAACATGACACATGGTACACAGTGGTACAAACTGTTGGGAACGACAGATGAAACAGATGAAACCTGTGAGGCTTCACAGTCAATGGAACCGTTTGACAATTCAGAATCTGGATCATCCGTGGAGAACCACACCAAGAACTGGGTCTCAGTTGCTTTGTTTCTTTTATTTATTACTTTTAATTTTTTTATTGCTCCTCTGCCTCGGTGATGTTAATACAAATAATAATCAAACGTGCTGCAGCTGAGAGGTTTCCTTCAGCAGCACTAGGGAGGGATTATGCTGACATCACGCGTCACCTGACCAGAGGCCCGACGTCCTAACTCATCACGCTGTTCACATCTTTGCTTTCGCGTAGCAGTATGTTGACAGAGTGATAACAGTGAAGTATTTTCTCGTTCATTCACATCTAATTGACTTTATTCCACCTTAAACCTTATCAGTGAAAATGTGCCGGTGATGTTTACTGTGGATTATGCATTAAATGTTCAAGGTCCAGTGTGTAGGTTGCACCAACTTTT
>NW_007586112.1:0-1162 GCF_000523025.1 Cynoglossus semilaevis | reverse complement strand
CTGCTTGATCAGATCTGATCAAGCAGTTGTACTAGTACTTGTATCCTTGTATAAATAAAGGATAGATTGACACGAACAAAACCTGTTGTATCTAAAATGTTCATATTGAGTGAAGTATTTCATTAGAATATAGTGTATGAGAAAATATTGGCATGCAACATGCGTGTACGAAGTATACAATGTCCATGGCAAGTTTCACTAATTCTCCAATCATTCTTCTGACCCAGACTGCCGTCTCTGTTCACAGGTGACTGTGGAGAGTGCAGTTGTACTGAATTGATGGTTTACCGTAAAATAAGATAAAAAAAAAACCAGACCGACAGTACAGACAGTACACTGTGTTTGAAAATATAGTGAGGCCACTGAAGCGCTTCACATACAGTATGAAGGATGGTATAAAGGTAATACAGCCAGAGACCGCTATATACTGTAGTTTGATTCCCCTGACCAGGTGTGCGTCTGTACACGTGTGTGTGTGTGTGTGTGTAAGTCAGGCTATGAATTTTATTACAGCTCTAAAATAGACTCTGGCCCCAAAGCACAGGCCTCAACACATCTTCAATTTCAAAACGATGGAGAGAAAAAAAGAGAGAAAAAGAGAGATGGATAGAGGGAGAGAGGGGGGGAGGCAAAGGGTGGTTGGGGGAAGTGGAGGCAGAGGTCTGCCAGTGAGGGATCGTTATAAACGAAGGAAAGAGAGAGAGAGAGAGAGAGAGAGAAAGGAAGAAACAGAAGGAAAGAGAGAGAATGACCAAAACAACAGCAGTGGCAGAGAAACATGAGTGAGCTGATCCAATCTGGAGGAACCTTACAAACGTTTGCATCAGGCTCCCTGTACAGAAGGACAGGTTGGTGGGAGGACGTCAGGGGACGAGAGGGAAAGAAGTGTGGCATGGTTGGACAGGCTGTGGAGAAGAAGTGTCCCTGAGTCTCTCTCTCTCTCTCTCTCTCTCCTCTCTCTTACTTACACTAACACACGTTTATCCCTATTTCTCTCCTTTTCTGTTTTTGATTTTTCAAACTAGTCAAAAGATTTAATTGTTTACAAGTTTAGACCAAAATGAAAATGTCAAGAGTTACAAAAAATGTTGACAAAATAGCAACTATTGAGTCTTAAACAAATGATGTGTGTATACATTGATACACACATATATATTTACAT
>NW_007586111.1:0-1162 GCF_000523025.1 Cynoglossus semilaevis | reverse complement strand
AATTTAACTCAGCTTTCCTAAAATTGTTAGTCACAGTTATTTTGTGATTTAATAAAGGGGGGCAATTACTTTTTCACAGAGGGCCAGACAAGTTTGTAATTTTTTCCTCCCTTGGTAAATAAAATCATCATTTAGAAACTGCATTTTCTATTTCCTTGGGTTGTCTCTGTGTCATACTAAAATTGGTTTGATGATCTGAAACCTTTGTGTGTGATAAATATGCAAAAAACACAGAAATCAGGAAGGGTGCAAATACTTTTTCACGGCACTGTATATACTGTATGTCTTAATTGTGGCAGTTGAAGAATTACTGAGTTACTTACGAATCTTTATCTCCCGCCTCTAGCATCCTGAACAGGCCATCGTATGGGGGCTTAAGGGGCGAACGGCGTTGTGATGCATAAAAACAAAACGAGCCCCAGTGAGGTCTGCCGGCACAAATGAACGCGGAAAACAGTGGTGCACAGGCAACGGCATAAACGCCGACTCAGTAGAGAAATGACGCGCCGCAAGAAACGAGCCTAGGGCAGCACTCTCCGGCAAGAACTCGCCCGGAATGCGAAGTGGCTGGCCTAGGACCAACTCAGCAGGGGAAGCATCCAGATCCTCCTAAGGAGCCGAACGTAGCCCTAAAATCACCCAAGGCAGCCTATCCACCCAGTTACCATCCACGAGCGTGGCGCGCAGGGCTGCCTTGAGTGAACGATGAAACCGCTCACACAAGCCCTTAGCCTGGATCCTGAGCCAGACTTGGCCCCCTCGAAAGCCTGGATCCGATCGGGCGTCCAGTCGACCAGGTTGCTGGCCTTTTTCTGTCTCAGGACCCCGTACAGCGGCTGCAGGAGCTGGGCCGCGTGTGGTAGAAAACGGTTACAGAAATTCACCAAAAACTCCTGCAGTGCCTTGACGGAGGCCAGGCAGATGAAGTCTGTCACAGCCTGCACTTTGGAGGGCAACAGTACCGCGCCCTGCGCGATAATACGATGGCCCAGAAAGTCGATGACTGGCAAACCGAACTGGCACTTCTCGAGGTTGATAATCAGGCCGTGCTCGTCTAGGCACTGAAAAACCGATTTCAGGTGTGACCGGTGCGCATCGGTCGACGGGCTGGCGACCAGGATGTCGTCAAGATAAACGAAGTCGAGATCTCGCAACACCGAGC
>NW_007586110.1:0-1162 GCF_000523025.1 Cynoglossus semilaevis | reverse complement strand
TAATAAATAAAATATTCTTTTCCTAATTGTCTTGTGCTTTGCTGATGTATAATGTATAATTTATGGTATATGGGGAAAATGAACTGGTTGTAAAACAAAAAAATCATGATTAATCTAGATAAATCGACATTCCTAAATATGACTATTTTTCTCTGCATATTGTTGAAACATGCGCTTCATACATGTTCTTATTTTTGACTACTGTATTTTCTGGACCTCAAGTTGCACTTTTTTGTGACTTACACTCAGGTGGGACTTACGTATTAAGAAAGAAAAAGTACATGTTTGTTATTTTGACACTTACAGCCACTAGAGGGCACTCTAAACTTGTGTACTAGAATCTGCTGCCCCTGTACCACTGAAAATTTACGTTTGTTACTTTCACACTGACAGCCGCTAGAGGGCACTGGTGCGATTTATACTCTGGAGCAACTTATATACAAGAAGAATTGTACAAAAAAAACCCCAAAAAAGATATTTAACTGACTTTGTAAGAGGGAAGCAACACTTTTGAAACTTTGGAGATATTGGGTTATGATCACAGAACCATCAAACCTGACTCAGACACCAGCAAGGTGGAGGTGGGATACTGGTTTGGGCTGGTATTATTAACTATGAGCTAGATGGACTTTTTCAGTCAACTCCCAAACCTTATGTTAGTTTTTTCCCATGTAGCCCAGTTCTCTGCCCACAGTTTACAACAGTATATCTTCTATTGTGAATTTCACAACATTATGTATATTATAAAAAACTCCGTGTAAATATCTTGGTCCTAGGCCCTGTTATCTTTCTAGGTTTTATTGCAACCTTTAACCTGGAGTTAAAGTGGACAATGATCCCACATAGGTGTCGCACCTATTGTCGATTACTGCGTTAAACAGGGCCGCCCCTCCCTATACGCAGAACCGAAATCAGATTAATTTTCTTTCAGGCTAAAATACATTTATTTTCTTGTTTATAATTTAGAATTAAATGTTTTAGAAATATTCCTTTTATATAAAAATGTCAGCTTTTGATTTTATTTTTACAAATGAAATGTCTTTTTTCTGTAGAAAAATCCCACTTAAAAAAAACGCCAAACCTTTGCTGATGAAACCCCCCTCTCCTCCCAAAAAGTAAACTAAACTCACTAAACTAAACTGAATGTATGTATAAGTGTGAA
>NW_007586109.1:0-1163 GCF_000523025.1 Cynoglossus semilaevis | reverse complement strand
AAAAAAAAAGAAAATAATGTTGCCTCAGTACTGCAGCTGAAATTGCTAATACAGATGATGCGAAACAAGTGCGTAAATAAAAATGCTTGTCTAAAAGGCTTAAAGTGAAATCTTAAAAAAAAGCCAAAATCTTTTTTGTATTTTGTTTAAACTGATCTCTTCAATATATTCCGGGCAGGATCCAAATCAGAAATTTACGTCTGTGTGAATGTGGCCAGGTTTCGTGTGCATGGTGTCCAGTTGATGTGGAGTTTGTCAGTCTGGTCAGTCATTTTGTCGCCTGTGTGTGTTGATGTTCTGTGTGTATGTGTGCGTGTTGCTGTTCTGCTAAAATCAACGTTGATTTCTGTATCTTTTGCTCCTCTCCCCGTCAACCACAGGACAAGTCATCCCAGGCCCTCAGCCTAAGCAACGTGGCGGGGGTCTTCTACATCCTGGTGGGGGGCCTGGGCCTGGCCATGCTGGTGGCCCTCATCGAATTCTGCTACAAGTCACGCAACGAGGCCAAAAGAATGAAGGTGGAGACACAGCACTACCGTCACAACCCTCCCCACTCCCCCCACGGCCACTGCTACCCCTGCGAGTCAGGCAGCCCCCACAATAGCTTAGCTGAGCGGAGCCAGAACCAAACCCAGAGTCCGACCCCGAGCATCCCCAACTTAGAGGAGTGTAGCGAGGTTTTCAGTGTGTCCGTCAGAGATAGGGAAGCTGATAAGGTGTAGTCAGGGTGGTTTTGTCCTTCCTTCAAGTAGCTCGCTGCAGAGTCTGTAAGTGAAACCTAACATATTCCCGCACACCAGCTTGGCCGTGCTAATTGTCGTGACTAGTGGCAAAACAATGCTTCCTACTTCTGCCCTAGCCGCTCACTTTGTGGTAGTGTTAGAGCTTTTTCCTCACTGTGACAGGAAGCAGTGGGTCATTCCCAGACATGACTTGCTTCGGTTGCTTCGCAGCTTGTTGGGCTGCAGACATTGGCCCTTATTTATCAGGAGGACAAATCTATCAAATTCTAAAATATATTAGTCATAATATTAGTTATTATTCTGACCTCAGTGGGAAATCATGATCCATGATTGATAACCATTTTTAGACTTTACAATTTAGAATTTTTAGAAGCAATTTTTTAAGTAAAGTGGTCCCTCTCTCTATATCGCGGTTCTCCT
>NW_007586108.1:0-1163 GCF_000523025.1 Cynoglossus semilaevis | reverse complement strand
TATGTAGAAATTGTTCCTCACTATAATGAGGTGGATGTACGGATGTATCTGTGTAGGATCTACTCTCGTTGGTTTGAGTTTTCATCCCTATGTTACAGTCTATGTTGGTGCTGTGAGATAATCTGTTTTGTAATTTTTCTTCTATTATCATTAAAAAAACAATTCCCTCTGTTTCTTCTAAGGCAGATTTTGGGGTAGGGCGTGGGATTGGGAGGGACTAGGGGGGTTTGAAGGACATTCACATCTTGAACTCTTTCTGTATGTATAAAAAGAAAGAGCACAAGAAAAAGGAATTTAATTGGGGTCTTTATACATTCATTTCACAAGAACAGAAATTGTCGATCGAAGTACAGCACATAGGTGTAAAGCAGAATTACTTTGAAAAGATGAGGCCAAATGTTGTTGTAACATTCGGTGGAAGTATCCGAATACATGCTACTTCATATAGTCCTTACATCTGCGGGGTGTATTTAACTTTTAAAACGTCACATTGGCGTTAAAACCTTTACGTGACGGGAAAAAAAATCTGTCTGTAATCATATAAACAGGGAGACCAGAGTGCTGTCAGGAATAAGAGAAAAGTATGAAAGTGTTCATTTAGACCCAAAGTTGCTGCTGGTCGGTCAAAAATCCTCTCTTTTTGACAACTGCTCTATTTGGAGTACCTGGCAAAAGGTGACTCCTCGTCGACCTTGTCCTGGAAGGAGACATGAAGAAGAAAAGAGGAGAGTTTTTAATTATGACCTGGAACAGAGAGTTAACATCGTTATTATCATAACTTTACAGCCGAGTGTTGCCACTCTCTCTCCAAGATAGGAAAACCCCCAACTCAGAGTCGGCTCCTCGTTGCTGCTGAATATCATGTGGAGATAAAAATCCAATACATCCAGAGTAGCTTGTACTATAAACCCTGTCTGACACTGAAACACCATGTGAAGCTGTGGGTAAAGACCTCCAGCCTCACAACAAACTGGATTTCATGTGAACCTACCAGAGGTCTGGTCACCACTTGTTTACATCTGCTGACACAGTGTTTTGACCCCTGATGTGTTTGTGGTGTTTAGATTCAAGCGTCCTGGGTCATCACAGGTATATGACAACAGATGCCTATAGACGGCTGCTGACAGTAATAATAATGACTGTGATTATCTTTTATTGTGCCT
>NW_007586107.1:0-1164 GCF_000523025.1 Cynoglossus semilaevis | reverse complement strand
AAACACAAACAAAAAATTTGACATAAATGTAAGAGCTGCATGTGGCTCCCAAGCCGCGGGTTAGCCGTGCCTGTTTTAGAGCTTTATAAGCTTCCATGGGCCAAAAAAAAAATGACTTGGCGGGCTGAATATGGCCCCTGAACCTTGAATTTGACACAAGAAAGAATATTTAGGAGGTGAAGAAACTATGGAAAAGTGTTAGATTCTTAATTTTCTTTAATGATTTAGACGTACTTCCCCTTCAGCTCTTTTTGAATTGGTGAAAATTGGTGAAAATTTTTTCTGGTTATTTTAGCAAAAATAATATCATAGCTAGCTGACAGTGATTTGTTTTGTTTAATTTTTTGACATAGTTCTTTTTTTTTTTTTTTACAGCTAACTCTAACCAAATGTTTATTTCAGATTTGATTCGTATCTATTAGATCCCACTCTAATGGTGTTCATTTGGACTGAGTTGGTGGTATGGTAGCTACACTAGCATTCTGTTGGAATAAAGAGAATAAAGCTGTGCTCCTCTCTAAGATTTTCAAGACAGATATGAAAACCAGCAGGATGTCAACGAGAAGGTTTCTCTGACAGAACACATGACGCAACCAGAAGAAAATCCCTCTTATTTATTTATTTCCCCGTGAAAAAGGTTGACACGGGTTTCCGCTGCAGCACGATAGACACATCAGACATTTCCTAGGTCTGCGTTGCTCGTCACAGCTGCTCAAGGGCACAAGTGCATTTCCAGGAAAATGAGACCGTTAACTAATGTGTTCATTTTAGAAAAACAAAAGAAAAAAGAATATCATCTGCAAAGAGGCGCAGAAATCTGATAGAGAATGATTCATGGAGCAGCACATAGAAACTAGATGTTTCAGATAGTAAAGGATATACATTTATTTTCAAAATGTTATTAGATCTCTTTTATATTGTTTGTTTTTCAGTGGAGCAGTTTATTTCCACTACACTGCAGTAGCTTATATGGGAGCCTCTATCATTTATTATTTACTCACACAACCAGGCACCAGCTTAAAAAAATCATTTTTCTTGTATAAAGGGATTTAGAAAAATATTTAATATAAAGAAACCAGTCACAAGACAGTAACAAAACCAAAGGTACTTAATTCAATTTCAACCACTTATATATCATATTTTTCGGACTATAAGTCGCACCAG
>NW_007586106.1:0-1165 GCF_000523025.1 Cynoglossus semilaevis | reverse complement strand
AGAACTTATTTCTGTTGTGTTTTGTGTAGGGATGGTGGCACTAGTGCTAAAGATTTGTCACAGTGTGTGGAGCTGCTCTTACAGCTGGATGAGCCAGCGGAGGAGCTCTGTGATAAATTCCTGAGTCATGCTCAAGCCCGACTCGAGTCAGACCTTCAGGGCCTGGAGGCCGAGATTGCACCGTCTACTTCGGTCCCCTCTGAGAAGGAAGCTTCTGCACGCAGGTCACCAGCTGCAAGTGCCGCATCCCCATCAAGTCGTAACTCACCCACAGCAGGCACTCTACCGTCTCACGCCTCCAACAGTGACATTTTGGAATTCATCGACAGAGGCTGCAATGAATTTGTCAGCAGCTTATGTTTAGTGATAACATCATATCAAGAACTTTTTGTTACCCATGCTCAGACAGGCGAGCTCGCTTCCAAAAATATCCCACAGATGGCAAATAATAAGCTGCAAGTCTTCGTGGATGACCTGGCCACCCGCTATTTCTCTCTCGTGGAGCGGAGGATACAGGAAGAGAAGGGGGTCGGAGACAACTCTCTGTTAGTGCGCGCGCTCGACCGCTTTCACCGCAGACTTCAGGCCGTGGCAAAGCTGCTGCCGGGCTCGGCTGTGCCAAACAAGGGGGCTGAGATTGTGAAACGGGCAGCGACGGAGCGAGTCAAGCAGTATCTGACCGCTCTGCAGAGCTTCTACATGGACAGTTTGACAGACGTGAGGCAGGCCCTGGCGACACCACGGCTTTCTGTGGCTAATGCCTCAGGAGCACATCACGGAGGGCCGAGTTCCAGCAGAGATGCTCCGAATAGCCTGCCGGAGCTGCTGTCCTTCCTGTCATCTTCCATCCTGAACCAGATTAAGTCGGTACTGGCATCTGTGCATCTCTTCACAGCGAAAGACATTTCGTTCTCTAACAAACCGTACTTCAAGGTAAACAATCCAATTGGACATTCTCCAGATAAGTTAATGGTCATGTTTCCTATATTTGTTCTTTCCCATTTAGAGTAATATTCTGGATGTTGTGTGGTAAAATAGAGGTTGACATTTGCAATAGGTGGCATTGAATGAGCAATAGGTGAAAGTAGACAATGTCTTTGCACTAGTTATTCTTAAATCTGAAAGGTTCTGGGCTTCAGTACGCAAAGAGAGCTTTGTTTTGCAA
>NW_007586105.1:0-1165 GCF_000523025.1 Cynoglossus semilaevis | reverse complement strand
AAAAAAATAAATAAAAAAAATTCTCAGTCCTAAACCAGGTGTGTGATCTTGAGAGGACTGGATACAGGACATGGCACTTTTGTGAAGAAGAGTGAGAAGAAAATCAAACTTGTCAAACTAAATTGCATCACTGCAGGTTTTTAGGTGACATTTAAGCTATTGTTGCAGCAGAAAGGATGAAGGCTATTCAGTCTGTGGTTACAATTTTCTGACCGTTCGCCTTATCGTGCACCAGACGTGTGCCTGGTGTTGTTGAAAAGAGCAGTCAGCCCTGAGCTGTCTGTCTGTTAAAACATTTTCTGAAATTTTGCAAAATCAGGCCAAAGCATTGTCCTGCTGTGAAGTCTGTGGTGATGATGTCATTCAAATATCCAATAGAGACTCAGTGCCACTTCTCACATGATGTAACTGATGCATTGTTGTACAAACACACAAACCTGTGCTATTTTTTTATTTATTTTTTTACCTTCCATTAACAGCTATTTAACAAAGGCTAACATGCAGCCTCACATGACCTCAGAACACACTGGTACCTAGTAACAAGTGAGCTCTGTTCTATCTCTGGCATCTGATTAAATTATTTAAATATGCTATGTCACACTTTTTCCATTTAATAAGAATCTGAATGAGGTACTTTTTGGCTTTTAACATTTCCATTATTATTGCTCTGAACTCTCTTTTATATATATAATTTTTTTTTTCTCAATATCCCACGTAATAGCAGAGTTACTCGAACGGCTACCTCGAACGTTTTTTAAAACATTGCTGTGACCTCTCATTTTAATCACTTCAAAGCTTTTCAATCGCTCAATCTCAATCAATACCAAAATGTCATCCCTTCCTGGTAGAAGCGCCCTTCTAACCTGACCTATTGTGTCCCTCCACAGCCAATCGTTCTGATGTGTTGAGAGTTAATAGCTTCAGCTGTGCAGAAGCACAAAGACACTGAAAAAAAATTGATGTGATGTCATCTGTCACAGTGGTGGGCTTTTAGTGTATCAGCAACTCATGAAGGTCCTGCAGCTGATTTCCTTTAAAAAAACATTTAAAAAAAAGCAATAAATGTAATATAGAAACTTTTGGAATGTAATAAAATGACAATTTGTTGCATTTTGCCTCACAGAGGTTTGATAGTGGTTCATATATTTAAGACGTTAACAGCTGC
>NW_007586104.1:0-1165 GCF_000523025.1 Cynoglossus semilaevis | reverse complement strand
GAGAATGAAAGTCGGACAGGTGGGTATATATTTATATATATTTATACATGTATATATACATTAAAATGCTCTCAGTATATACATATATATAATCTCTCTATATAAAAATATATCTATATACATACATATATGTATATACATATATACGTATATACATATACATACATGTGTGAAGAATATATATATACATATATATACATATGTGGCGCTTTGGCCCAGAGGCAATGTCTCTGTCATTGGTGTGGAACCCCAGGGTTCACCTCCTGGACAAGTTCGAATCCCGGTTAGGGCGGTTAATACCTTCCAGTGGACTCACCACCCGCAGGAAGGTTTGGGGGGGTTGGTACGGTGCAATGTGATTTGGGTGGCGACTGCTGCCCCCGCGACCCGGTAACGGATAAGCGGATGAAAATGGATGGATGGATGGATGGATGGATATATATACATATATACACATATATACACACATATACTGTATATACCGATCTGCCGGTATCAGTCAATACTGCAAATCGGTAATACCGCGATTTAAATGCTGTCCATATACACATGTATACATTTATACTCATATATATATACAATCTCTCTCTATATAGAGATAGTATATATATGTATATGTATCTATATACATATAGATATATGTATGTATATATATAGACATATATACCAATCTGCAGGTATTAGTCGATACTGCGAATCGGTAATACCGTGCCATCGTTAAAGGATCATTCAATTTTCAAAATAAAACATCTGTTAGCCTTTCTACTGTTAGTACCAGAGTCCGAATGACCTTTGACCTGTTGTTTTGAAACACTAAGAGACGATCTTTGGATTCGGGATTCTTTTTGAATGAAGTACATTAGTAAAACTGAAGTACTTTGTGCTAATGTGCTAATTTTATTAACTTTAGTACTAAGTTAGTACTAATTTCTTCACTGTGTCCCGTTGCGATACCAAATGACCTACGTTGCGATACCAAAATGACCTACGGACCAAGGCCCCGACCGAGGCTTGGAGACCCCCTGATCTATAGGATTTCCTGTTTTTTTTTTTTTTTTTTTAAGAAACGTTTAAATTGTGAAACTTTTCTCGCATCAGCCAGCGACCTCGAAGTATGACAGGAAGTCAGGATGTGAGCGTGTCACTTCCTCTAACGTGGATTTCA
>NW_007586103.1:0-1167 GCF_000523025.1 Cynoglossus semilaevis | reverse complement strand
GCAGTTATATTCAAATTAAGTCACTCTGTTGATGGACATTTTTTAAAAATGTTGTCTCACGATCTCAATGACCGTGTTCAGAAAGCAGTGAGGAGCAATTGCAATCGCATGAGAAAAACTGTTATTGACAGCTACTCATGAAAGAACTAGTTATACATTAAGCTATCTCAGCCTCGGTGAAATATAAATTAAATAGTATATGTTTCATAATTTATTTTATGACATTTTAGTGGCAGTTGATGCTTCTTTGCTGTCTTACAGATGCAGACGCACACTTTCCATCTTACTGGATGAGACCATAGACAAACTCCTCATTTTCAAATCTTCCATCATTTACATTGATTCACTTGTGAAACCAGCATATCTCATGGCGATGACAATTTTCTATATACACAGCGTTATGACTGTTATCAAAGAAGTTAGGAGTTTAAAAACAAAAATCACAGATCTACTGCCTGATTTGCTTGGTGATCAAGATGCACTACTAATAAGTTGAGACTAATTGTCATAAGCAGTTCACTGAAGTTGGATAAAGTCATGTCCACGCATGTTGGAAGACATGAGTACGGCCAGCTTTAGTACACAAACCAAAAAAGAGAGGAACAATTACACACCCATAACATCTAACAAGTGTTTTTGAAATACTTTCAATTGAAAGATTTTTCAATAAGTAACTGCTGGATGAAAGGGTCTGGACAACAATATCAGTGCAGCTTCTACAACGATGCTTAAAGAAGACACAATTATCTTGGGTCAATTTTCACGTTCAATTACTTTACCATTTTATCTCTGAAACACTACACAACTTACATGAACTGCAATGTCATGTGCCAATGAATTACACCAGGGGAACTCAATTAGCGTACTCTGGCCCAACACGAACCCAACTAAGTTCAATCCTGACCAACACAGGTTGTTTACGTAGGATGTAGCCAATCAGAATTCTGAGAGCTGTACACTGGCTACGGTAGCAAAGTATGAGTTATTAAAGGCTTCCTCCCTGTGAGAAAAACAAGCAACCGAGGAGGATCGATACACTCTCTGGGTGTATAAGGTACAGGCTAGCAAGTCCTGTGCCCAGGCAAAATGTTGTGTTTGTAGGGAGTTTCCAAAGTTAAACATCTGCAAGCTGTGCATGATAGCTTGGCATTGTGAAATTGAAAAAAA
>NW_007586102.1:0-1168 GCF_000523025.1 Cynoglossus semilaevis | reverse complement strand
ATATATACAGTATATACAATATATATATCAACATATATATATTGTTTTTAATCAATACATTCATCTTAGTCTGTCTTAAAGTGCTGCTACAGGACATTTAAGACAGTCTCACTTGGTCTTTCTGCTATTGTGATTTATAGGCTGCATGGTACTAACTTTAACATTTTTATGGTTGGCTTTTTATTTGGTCAGTTTTCTGTGGGTTGATGTTAAGATCTATTGATAAGAAAAATCGTGGAGTCATCACTGTAGCTACGGGAGGGTTACACCTAAGGGAAAGTGAAGCAACTTCTTTTATGGTCCTATTCTGTGTACGTGTTCTTTTAGGTTAATAAAATAAATAGTGAACGAGAAGTTTAACAGAGGACAGGCCAAATGAAAGAACACTGTGTGGGATTGACAGATTAGATCAATGTAAATGAAAAAAAAGTGACTGCAAGAAAAGTTCAAAATCAATAACAGGTTTTTAAAAAAATGAATTAAAATATTAAATCAATTATAATCAACCCCTGACTTTAGCAATGGTTCCTTTTTGTATAGTTACACAGGGAAATCATACCTGAGGTGTGATGTGGCCTCACTTTGTCATCCACTTAATCAACTAAACAACGATTGTTAAAACACTTCTCTAGATGAGACCACGTTGAAGTGCTGAGTGTCCTCTAACATGTCTCCATTTTCCTGCGTCCTCTCCTCAGTCATCGAAGCTGTGTCTCTCCAGGGGCGAAGGGAGGAGACCAGTCTGATGTCCACAGGGTCCTACGTGATCGGTAACACATCGCTGGACTTCCAGAGAGGGACAGACCGACAGACACTCAGGACCAGCGGCCCACTCCACTCTGATTACATCGTTAAGGTGAAAGAAAACAGGGAACTGCGAACTGAGCGTGGACATAATTTATTGTCTGTGCGAGAGAAATAGCATTAGTAAATTGTTCTGCTGCGTGATGTATTGGACCGCAGAGCGCTGCAGTCATACTGAGAGTTTAAACCAAATGGTATAAATGTTGGTTGTTGCTAAGATGAACTAATCACCTCATCATGCCTAATGACTTCATTGATTCTCACTGAGGTTCTAACCTCAGAGAAACCACAAATCAGGCATTCTCTCGGCGGGAGTCTTTTATTTTATTTCATTTTATTTTCATCATCATGCCATCACTTTTTT
>NW_007586101.1:0-1168 GCF_000523025.1 Cynoglossus semilaevis | reverse complement strand
AAAAAAAAAAAAAAAAAAAGCCCGGCTCTGCAGAGTTTTGATCGTGCGCCGATGCTGAAGCTTTTCTCATCAGTTTTTCATTAGGTTTCTATTTCCAATTAGGTGTTAGCCTCAGTGGACAAAAGTGCGGCAAACAAACAATAAATTATGCAAACGTTCTACCAATATATCTGCCAAGACATGCTTCAGTGCATCACACAGCTAAGTGCCAACACCATTTTCTTCTTGTCAGAGTTTTTCTTTTTTCCCTGCTCTGTTCCTCAAGGCAGCAGAGACAGAACTCAGTGATAACCCTGCCAATTATGTATGAAACCGTGTGCCCCTCCAACAGGAACAGCTGAAATTCCTAACGCGTATAATCATGTCACACCATACGGTGTCTTTAGACAGTTTGGGCTCTTCACATTAAATGATGACTGGCTGCAGTAGATAATGCAAAAACACCTTATTAGTTTTACAAACACACATTTCTACATTTCCTTATTGTGATGGGATATTATTACCTGATTTCCTGGTTATCAATGGAACCGGCTGCTGCTTGGGCTTGTTGTCTCATGACATGGCCCTAATTGCTTCCCCCATGTGGTTAATGTAGGTTCACACGGTCACTAATGAGAGCTGTCGTATCCTATACATTTGTATTTGAAGGCAAACCACAGAATAAGTCAGATAGACACATTTTTACCCAACTGACATTTGCACAAAAACATTAAATTGGAACTCTTTTCTTTTCGTTTTCTTCTGATTGTTTTGGTGTGACTCAGTTGTTTACTCCAAGCATTTCATAGTTTGACTTTATGTGCAAAGTCATTCAACAGCACTCTTCTGTTAGACAAACATTGACCTGGGTGCTGGCTTTTGCAGAGCAGTGTCCTGAATTCTCTCACAATCGATACATTATTTTCATGGTTGAATAAGAATTTGAAGTGGTGGAAATGTTTGTGACAGGAACAGCATGGGTCCACGGATGAGTGGTAAATGTGTGAAACCTTGTCTGCAGTGGTTCTGCAGTTGTCCATCACATTCAGGCTAATGGCTTGTGACTAGCTAGGAGGTGACAGCATGACTGACGTCTGAAACATGTGCATGGGCTCGCCTTAAAACTGTCTCAGAACATGCACTCGCTAATAATGAATCCATGCATGTAAGTTAGAAAAAACAAACAAAA
>NW_007586100.1:0-1168 GCF_000523025.1 Cynoglossus semilaevis | reverse complement strand
TGACCTGTCTATTGATCTAGTTCAGTGGAGTTTCAATATTTATTTCAAATAATTTATGTTCCTACACACACCCACGCACACATATATGTCAATATACAGTATGTGTATGTGTCTGTGTGTGTCTCACCTGTTGAGAATGTACCAGACTCCAGCGAGTGCTCCAGCTAACCAGGATCCAGACAGCAGCCACGCAGTGAGGTACAGAGCAATCACATACACAGCTTGGAGCGAGAACACGGTATAGATGTAGAAATAGATCGGTTCCAGATAGGTCTGAACACAGACAGACACAGAACAGACTGAAGTTCACTACTCATTTCCTGCATCTACGTTTTATAGAAAACAAACAATTATGCATCACAGCAGTAGGTTAAAACTGACATGTTTGTTTTTTTAGATTAATTCAAGGGCAGCAGATAGAGATAATTTTAATAAAAGTCTTCAGGACTGGAATGTCTGGACTGGAATTTCTTTGATATAGTTTGCTAATATTTTTTAAAACATATATAGATCGCTCTGTATGTTGTGACTGCACTAACATGTGAGTATATACAGTATATTTTGGTCTTTTTTCTTAGTATTATTTTTTTAATATGCATTGTATTTTATATTAAATCTAAAAATATATTGGTTTTCAAGAGATTCTGGAAGTACACTTCATTGTTGATTTAGTTAGTTTGTTGATATTACACTGAGTTATTTAAAGAGTAGGCTTAATGTGGTGATAAAAAGGGAAATATCACATTTGTTCATTATGTACAATACAGACAATGTGTTTGAATTTTTCCATTGTCAAGCAACCCATCTGAGTAGTCATGCAAAATCACGTTTCCCCCTTTTTTTTTGACATTATATAATATCAGATTAGACTGAACTTGATTGATTCCACACCAGACAAATTGTTGAATAGTTAAATCTAAAGTGCAATAGCACAGAGACATCCTGTAAACATTGCAGTTAAAATAAAAATAAAAAATTGACAGTGAACAAACGCTGTTGTTCCATTGCTGCCTCCTGGTTAATCCATACATACAGATTTAGATAATGCCACAAATATTAACTTAGTGATGGAATCAGCTGTGCTGCATTCTGTTTCATTTCATGAGATACAAGATCAAGCGTCAAATATTTAACCCAAAATCTTATAAAAATAAATGCTAAAAAAAAA
>NW_007586099.1:0-1168 GCF_000523025.1 Cynoglossus semilaevis | reverse complement strand
ACATTCTAAATCATTTAAAAGTCAAAGGTGCTCACTTGGAAAACGGTAGTTTGCGTCGCGGTGGCGAGAAAACCATGCTGGGCGGTTTCTCCACCATGTTGACAATCACAGACTGGGCGGAGCTTTTCTTCTGAGCTTTGGGGGGTTTGGTGTCCAGGACTGGACTGGGAACACCCTGCGCTGGTTTGGACACAGTCTTTCCCTGCCGACCTGAGGGCTTGGCCTTCATGGTGATCTTGATGTCCACTTCTGAGGAACAAACATCTGGACTGGGACCATCAGCGGCTGAGCTTTCATCTAGACCTTCTCCCCCGGCCTGTGTAACAGGTCCTGCAGCAGATGTGTTTTCTGACGCCACCTCCAGGCCTGCAGCCACTGTGCTGCTGGGCTCTGGAGCTGAGGTTCCACCTTGAAGAGCTCCTCCTTCTTGTGTTTGCTCTGCCAGCAGCTTCACCTCATCCACAGGGCTCTCCTTCTGCATACTGATCAGAACCACGACAGGTCTCCTGGACGTGGACTGTCTTCGATCTTTGTGGGATTTTCTGGGGCTTTCTAATTTTGGCTCATGGATTGGACTTTGGTCAGAAGCGATGTAAAAAGTTGCCCTGGGAGCTTCCATCATTGGCTTTTCATTGTGGTTGGCATCTCGCAGACCCCCGTGAAGGTGACCGTCTCCATCTTCAGACTGTATCTGTTGAGGAGCAGTCGAACCTACGGAGCCTCCAGTCTCCATAGTTTCTTCACTGAAAAGTTCAGAATTGCCACGACTGGTTGGAGATCCCGGAGGAGAACGGCTGTGGTGTTCCTCCATCTGAGAACCGCTGCTCTCCAAGACTGAATCCTCGTGCACGGAACCTCCCATGCTGTTGCTGCGGACCTTCAGCAGCTCTAAGCTGAACTGAGCCTGCTCCAGCTCCCTCATCCGTCTGCTCTTTCGCTTCGATCGGTTCTTGTGGCTGTTCTCGTCGACGCTCCTGCTCCGCTCCGACTCCTCTTCTTTTTCTGTCTCTCCTGCGTCCAACATGACGGCACTGGAATGTTCTGAAAAGTCCTGGGCACAAGGTTCCTGTGTCACCTCTGTGACCTCCTCCACGGTTTGGTGGTCTATCACCACATCCCTCAGACTTTCATGCTGCTCCTTTAGGTCTCTGAACCTGAGAGAGAGAGA
>NW_007586098.1:0-1169 GCF_000523025.1 Cynoglossus semilaevis | reverse complement strand
ACAAAGGTTTAGGATATAAAGTCTTTTTTTTTTGCTGAAATTTTAGCTTTTTTTTTCACATTATAAATTCCGCTCTGTTTGAGTGTCATCTATGATTATATATATATAACAGTCCAGATTCAGTCACATAATCCAAAGGAGACTCTGAAAGAGGAAACTGTGTGAACGTCAGTCGTGATCGCAGAAGGTAAAACCTACGGACGTAATGTATGCAACGACAAAACACACTCGATTCACAAAGAAAATAAAGAAAAATAAGCACTTTTAAGAGGCTAAAGTGTTAAGGATGTGTTTCCTGAGGGGGAGCCATGTGGTTTTACATGGCTTAAGGGGCGGCAGACAGAAACCATGGTGCCCCGCGGGGTAGCCATTAGGGCACAAGACGAGGGGAGCCAAGAGGATGTCTGCACTCCGGGGATCTAATCCGGTACCAGTGGCTCTGTTTTGAGAAAAGACCAGTTGTGCAGTTCCTGATCTTCTCAGGTTCTGGCAGGTGCTTTGGTTCAACAACAATTAGCTATCCACATGGTTTGGTTACTTTTGTGGCTAAATTAAGCCCACAGGAGCATTAGCTGCGGTCACATTAGCTCAAATGGAGAAGTCAGCAGGGGCACCTTTTTCGGCTCAGTTAACTTTATTGTTTCTTTTTCTTTTTTTGGTTGGTATTTTAATAACAGTCAAAACCTGATTTGAGCCTGAGGATCTTTTCATACAATGTAAACGACAACAAAAGAAGAATTAAAAACACAGCTTGTGCTGACAATTATTAAGGACTTTAAGAGAAACTCACTCAGATACAATCGTGGCGTTGTAAAGATGAGGGAGTTTTTTATTATTTTAATTTTGGAGTTTCTTCTTAACGCAGGTGTTTACAATGTAGATGATGATTAACATTAATGTCACCATGAACTCAAATGGTGCCTCACACTCCAAAGTTTGTCACTGGGTCACATCCCCATTTCTGTTAATTACATTTTTGAATTGAAGTTGCAATTTTTGCTTGCTTTTTTTTTCATATAAAAGACTGGAGCTCCTCCACAGTCTTTGGTCTCCATTGTCTGATTCTCCCGCTCATCATCTTTGACAACTATTTCAAAAAATAATCTAAAGCTTGTATTAACCACCAATATCTCAGATACACGGGAGTTTGTTTTGCTTTTCACCTAAGG
>NW_007586097.1:0-1170 GCF_000523025.1 Cynoglossus semilaevis | reverse complement strand
TGTCCAGTGGGACAGGAGTAACAGACACTGGTACACATGCCCAAAGCCTGTCAGTGTATAATAAAGATAATAGATAATAACAAAGTGGTTAAGGAAGTGGACTTGGGTCCGAAAGTCTTCAGGTTCGAGTCCACCAGCTGTCAAGTTATCACTGAGGTGTTCTGCCAACACACTGCTCCCAATTCAAATTATATATTTTAATATATAAGACGCACCTGAGTACAAGTCGCAAACCCAGCCGAAGGATGAAAAAAAAAATAATGTGACTTATAGTCTGGAAAATACAATATATATGAATACAGTATGTCATATGAAGATATTGGTCTTCACACAAGTAAAGACTGTTCATTTTATGTAAATTATAAAACGAACCAAGCCAGCACGTAATTATTTCATCGCATACTACTGATAATAATAATCATTATATTACTACTACTAAAAATAATACATAATTACATACATGTACATTTTGTACATGTACATTTTGTGTATATTTTTTAAAGGGACACTGTATTTAAACTATGGATGGCTCAATCCAATACTCAGAATAGGCATTGGTCTGATATTGGTTAAAATTTCAGGATCAAATATCAAAAGAAAATACACTTATGGCTCCTCTGATCTGATGCCTAAGCCCAAATGCTCAACTATGGCGACATGCCGTAAACAGAGACACTATTGCCATATGAAGGGCAGGACGCGGCATGCTGGAGGAGAAAAGAAGAGACATCAGACTGATATCAGCATTGGCTTGTACTCTGTGTTGCAGTATCAGTATCAGACACGAAAAAAGGTTGTATCGAGTGATCCCTATGCAGTAGTTAAACTACGAGATATGCTACTACCTCTAAAAGATTATTTTATTTTATTTGTCAGTACACATGGGGGGAAAAAAAAATTGTATAATAATGATTTCAATATTTTATATCATTTGTGGTATCATTGCGTTTATTTAAAAGAGTTAGTTTTGCTTTAGGGGAAAACTATAGTTTATACGTCACAAACGCATCATCCCAATTACAATTTCTTTTTTTTTTTATCATTAATATTCTTCAACAAACCTGACTCTCACCTGGTAGCCTCATCCAAAAGTAATATCTTTGGATTCTGTAGAGGTAAAAAAAAATTCATATTAAATTCAGTTTCATATGTCTGCCCTAACTCTAGATA
>NW_007586096.1:0-1170 GCF_000523025.1 Cynoglossus semilaevis | reverse complement strand
AAAAAAAAAAAAAAACGAGTTTACTGTAAAGATGCAGTTTTTTTTCTCTCCTCCAGGCAGCTGACGATTCTTCAGTGCCAATAACGTAGCCATTAGGCTAGCGGCCGTGACCTCTCTTGACTAACATGATCTGTTTTACGATCAATCAGGCGTCAACGTGGAGACGGAGACACTGATCTCATTACACTCAGATTGATTACTGTTATTACGCCGCCTTCATCTGCAGCGCGGCGGCAGTTCTGCCCTCTGTGGGGGCAATACCCGGACGCAGTGGTCGCATTAATAGAACTGTTTAGTGATCAATCAAGTTCCCTGACATTTATTGATCAATAAAAAAAACTGCGTGAATGTTTGGTTGTATGGACGCCGTGAGGAATCGAGTCTGGTGCGGTGATTGATCGTAACGACGGGACGAAGAAATGTCATCGACGGCCGTGGACTCCGATCTTCAACCTTTACACTTTGTGCACCGACATTGTTCTACGGAGCAGCAGCAGGGGGCGTGTGGAGGGCGGGGCTGGGGGGTCACATACATATTAATATTATAACTATTACAAAATAACAAAAAAGATTTTCAAACTCTTAGCTGTAGCTTTATTTTGATGGAATCATTTGATCTTTTGACTCAGGAATAGATGAAAGTGAAGTTTACAATAGAATTAATTGCCAAATCGAATCTAAACAAAACTTGTTTTCTCTCTGCGTGGCCTCGTACCCAATGATCCATGGTCTGGTACTGGTCCCCGGGCCGGCGGTTGGGTAAACCAGGTGGACCGTTGTGTTGAGATTGTTGTCTGGTTGAAGTCGGTCTCTTCAGGGGGAAACCGTCTTCCTCCGCCGTCGTCTTTCTGTGAGACTGTGGAAGACATTACCCAGAAGTCTGTGCCCGTCTGACAGCCGGACTGACAGGTGATCAATACTGCACAGCGTGGCTATATTTAGGAGGTAGAAAGACATTGGTTACAGAGAGACGTTTGGCAGGTTTTAATGACTGAGATGATTTAATTCAACGATGAGACGAACCTGTCGTTACTGCGATCTGTGCCAACGACCCGTTACTATGGAAACGTGAGTAGAAATCGGCACCAAAAAATGAGCTAATGTCCAAACATTCTTATAGAGGTAAATATAAAATTGTATACTGTGTATTTATTAGGGTTGGCTCGATCC
>NW_007586095.1:0-1170 GCF_000523025.1 Cynoglossus semilaevis | reverse complement strand
TTTTTTTTTTAATGCAGTCAGAATTTTTCCAAGTAACGTGGTAAGGATTTTGGAGCCACATCTTAACTTTCATCATTCCCATCTGTCAGTGAACCTGCACGGTGCCTTCCACTTACCTATAATGCATTTCATCTGTGCACTGGAGCTTTCCATTCTGCTTTTAAACGCTGGAACAGGAAAATCAAAGTGGCTAAATTAGCCATATATACACACATGATTTAAATAGCTATGTAATTGTTAGAGCGTGTGGCACTGTGATTATATTTCAAGTGTTTAAAATTCCTAATTTTATAGTACACTGTTTCCATTTGTTTTTAACACCACACCAAGACACATTTTAAATCTCCTTTTAATACCACTTAATCTACTCTGGCAGATGATTTAAATTGGAGAGCTATAGTACTGGCTGTACTGTAAAGTATTTAAGTTTACAAAGCTCTTTTGGTCACATTGTTATAGTACAAGTTAAGGTACTGTGTCAACTGAAGTTTATTTTAAAGCTTATTACCTGTTTCTAATTGCATTATTGGAACAAGGTGTGTGTGAAGAATTGAGTTCTGGGAGGTCCCTTATTGCAGCACTTGTATGATCTTCACCTTCTCCTTGTTACTTTAGTGCAATGTCAGCAGTGCTTTGGACAATAGCAGGGACGACACCAGTGCAATGTGAGAGGGTAGTCCCATTAAGGTTTCCTAATCAAGTCTCCTCTTCTCCTCCCTTCATATCCCCCTTTTTTTCCTGCCTTAACAGAGACCCACTGTTTTGGCAGCGCTCTGTGCTAAGGATCCAAGGCCGTGTTTGTGTTGGATGTGGGCCAGGAGCCTCCTCAATCTGCCCTCCTTTTCTATATGGGATAGATGCTGCATATAGCAGCTAAATGTAGGGGCTGTCTGTATCTTACTTCTGACAGTTGAATCTGTCTTTTCAGCACTCCATAGTCAACTGTATCATGTTCTGTTGATATGTTGTAGACATGCATGGGAAGAGAGTTTAGAATCTAAACATAAAACCACTGATTGTGCTTTGTAAAAACTTTTTTATTTTCAGGATTTGTCTTCCTTTTGCTACATTAGTGCATGTTCTCTGTTGGTCATGGTTTCCTTATCTACTTTGTAGGTACAATAGATTTAATTTGGCTTGTTAATATATCAGGCCAAAAAAAAAAAAAAA
>NW_007586094.1:0-1171 GCF_000523025.1 Cynoglossus semilaevis | reverse complement strand
TTTTTTTTTTTTTTTTCAAAAATCCAAACTCTTAAGAGTCAGACTGTTGTCCCTATTGTTTAAACAGGACCAGCCTGCTATGCACGTGAAAAAGGATATCCTGAACACTCCTAAAAATTGCCATTGGACTTTAAAAAGTTACAAATGTATTCATGAAGTCCTCCACACACAGTTATTTCAGACACTGATTCTTTATTGTTCCTCAGGTTTCTGTTAAAAACATGTCATTTTTTTTTTATCAGCGAAAGAAAGTGGTGCAGTGACAAAATTTGGTTCCTCTTTTTTTTCTGTCCAGCAAAACTGTTTCAGTCCACACTGTCGCAGGAGGTACATGAGGAATAAATAAAGTTTGTGTCAAAGGCCAACCAGCTCTCGTCCTGGGTTCTGTCCTTGTCCTCAGTGTCTTCTTGGTCATCGGGCGACAAAATGTGTTTGTTGCAATGCTCGCTAGAATCTGTTAGAAATCTCAGCTTGCAGTTCGAGCTGCAGTAGTAGGAGCTTTTCTTCAAATTTCAAGTGTGTTTACACATAACATTTGCTGCTTGTGCGTGGGATTTTCACGAACTCAAGTCTTTTTTTTTTCTTTCCCACCAGCCTGCGTTGTCTTGATTAAAGCTCGTCACGTGATGCCCGAGCAGCAGGGGGCGGTGTGTCTCCAGTGACGCTGTTCTGTGCCATAGGCCGAATGCGACCCTGCTGCTCTGTTTTGTGGGCGTGCTGCCGATCCCAGTCTGTGGCTACAGCCTCGTCGTCCCAGATGGTTGAGGTCTCAGTGTCGCTGATGTAGCCTGGCTCTCCAGTGTAATGAGTGGGATAAATGAGCAGCGGCTCCACGGAAAACGCTTTCAGGTCCCTTGGCTTAAATTGTGACATGTATTCAGTGCTGTCAAGACACAAAGACAGAAAGAATTGGATTAAAATATAAGCTGACATGGTAGTAAAAATGTATTTTGAACTCCTGGTATGTTAATAAAAATTATTATTATGGTTTTGAAGGAAAACAGACCCAGTAGGTGGCAGTGGTTTGCAACTCAAATCTGCCAGTAAAGCTCAAGAAGAACTTAAGAACTCAAGGCTAAAGGAATTAGCGATGTTAGCCTAGCCTAGCTTTGATTTGAGAAAAACTTATGCACAATTAATTAAAAAACCTTAGTTCCATTTAGTTTAAAAA
>NW_007586093.1:0-1171 GCF_000523025.1 Cynoglossus semilaevis | reverse complement strand
CCTCCTTAGCAATAGCCGACTTCACCGTGTTGCGCGCGAAAACCGGCGGACCGTCTGTGGGAATGAAATGCTCCACCCCGTGCTTCGTGACCGCGGTCGAAAAAGCGGGAGTAAACACTGAAACACATTTCCTGACGCGGAGAAACTAGCGTGTGTCAATGGGCCCCCTGTCTGACAAGCGAATGTAGCAAAAGACAGCATCAATAAGATGACGATTAGTAACATCAACTAGCAACCCGTTACCACACAGAAAATCTGCACCTAATATGGGAGCAGTAATAGGAGGAATCACAAAGTCCCACTGAAACTGGCGTCTGCTGAAACAAACAGTCACAGACCTGGTACCAAATGTCCCAATCGACGATCCGTTAGCAGCACTCAGCTGCGGACCGCTGCCGCCGGAGTCTGTCGGGGGAAGGAGGCTCTTCCGCGAACCAGAGTCCACCAGGAAACGACTTCCAGACAGGCTGTCCTTGATAAACAGCAGGTCCTCTTGTTCGCCGGCACCCACCACTGCTACTGCGTGCCGGCGTTGGCCTTTCCCGACGCTGCGAATGTGCACGGAGAAGTGCAGCGCCGAGCCTCGTTGCCAAAACGCCAGTGGAAGAAACACAGCTCACCACTGCGCTGTCCTCGGGTGGAAACTTCAGCGATGACCGCCGTCCCCACATCCTCTTTCGCCAGCTGCGGGGAATCCGATACCACGCTCTGCACGGAGAAACGTCTGGTAGCCAGCAGGACCCGATCAACCTCTTCCGCCAAACCGCAGAAAACAGAAAAACAGAAACCCGCCGTCATCTGAACCGAGCAACGACAGCATATTGTCCACTATGAACGAATCACTCCCTGTGACTACCTCCCAAGCATGTGCAGACGCAAGTGATTTCTTCAACGGGTTTATTGAAGTCTCTGTCCTCTCCACAACCATCCAAAGACCTCCGCAAACCGTGAAACTAGCAATACACAGTATTACAGTTCACATTAGCACACTCAATATTTTGTACAAGATTCATAACGAAAAATAAAGACAAATAAATACCTCGTTGGCTGCATGCTATGAAAGGAAATCTGTAGATCTTCTATCTTCAGTCTTCACCATATAACTTTTAATATTAAACTGTGTAGCTTACTCTAGTTACTTACTCAAATCGCACCAATCTTACTGTGGGAT
>NW_007586092.1:0-1171 GCF_000523025.1 Cynoglossus semilaevis | reverse complement strand
ATTCAACTTGAACCGTCATAAATGAGGCCAAGATTTTCTAAGCTAATAAGACCTTTAAAACCTGTAGTTAACAGAGAGTCGGACCGTTCACTGACCTGAGGTGAGGGGAGTCCGTCGCGCTCGCAGCATACGATAACTGCCCACCTCCAGAGACTGAGTGAGGTCCAGGTCGTGGAGGATGAGCAGGTAACCAGAGGACGTGGAGATGAGCATCTTTGAACAGTCAGGCGTCAGACGCATCCTCATCAGGTACCGAGTGTGGAAGAACTTTTTGTGTGGGCAGCCGTCCTCTGTAAACCTGCAGAGGAAAAGACGAGCGTCCGTTAAGGACGACACTCAGAGGACTAACATCCTTAAAGTTTGGACAGTTGATTTAGACTCTGGTCCAACCTGTTAGTGTCCCACGTTATGACGTTGCCGTCGAAGCCCGACGTGACGAGGAGCCTCGTGTTAGTGTCGTACTCGATGTTCTTCACCCAGCTTGCGTGGCCGTGCAGCGAGCAAACCTTGGAGTTCAGCTTCCGCAGATCCCACAATGCAATAGTGGTGTCGTCAGAGCAGGTGGCAAACAGGCGATTGTCCAAAAACCTGCCGAGACACGGACACGGGCAGCAGATTAACCAGTTTTCTTGTCAGCTCTTCGTTTGATTAAAGAACTTTTTTTTTCTCATTACTATCTCCTACAGTTTATTGATTTGTCTAGAAACTCACCGGATGTTGTTGACGCAGTCTTCATGAGCCTCCATCAGGGTTTTGATGTGTTTGGATGAGATGGGGTCAAACAGCAGGACCTCAGTCTGTTCACAGGCCACAGTCAGTACTGACCTACAGACACACACACACACAGGTCCAACGGAAAACATCAAGAACACGCAGGAAAAGTATGTTTACCGCCCACAATCACTGGTGGGATTACAATAAATCCATTTACAAAAGTGGGGATGGTCAAAGCCATAGGACAGTAGACGGCGTCTCAGGGACATTACAGGCGGACACTTCACTTTTATAGTAATTCAGACAGGAAGTGGATTTCTCAGACAGCACTAAAGTTGCCAAACGTTCCAGCCAAAACCGTTGCAATATGTCGGTTTCTTTCTCCTACATAGTCCCAGATCCATAACTGCAATTAAATCAACATTATGGAAGATAAAAACACAGTTAAATAAAATGA
>NW_007586091.1:0-1173 GCF_000523025.1 Cynoglossus semilaevis | reverse complement strand
CTTAATACACAAGTAATATATAGAATAATTTAAAAATAAAAATTTAATTCATGATTTAAATAAATATCATTGACATAATGTTATGAAATTCATGTTGTAACAAATACATGCTTTGTATGTACTGTATATGTAATGATATTATATGGTAGGCAGAGCATTTCCCAAACAACAGATTGACATATAAAAGTCTCTTGAATAAAAAAACAAAAAAATTTTTACAACAAGATTTATGTTTTATTTTATTGTTGTTCTCTACATTGGCTTAAACAGAAAGTGTTATATTCGTGACATTAATGCAGTGTTTCTGACCTAATTTAAGCCATATATATTTTACATCAAAAAACTAAGCAAAAAATAGTGACAAAAAGTATATTAAATGAAATCCAATGATCTTCTAGTTCCACTATAATATAAATATTGCTCGGAGTAATGAACTGAATAAATACACACATAGGATTTCTACAACACAAAAAGAGTTTATTTTTTATTTTATTTTTATTTTAGTAGGATACATGTTTGGAAAACCAGGCTCACAAAAGTACGTTGACGTACTTACGTACAAACATTAAAACAAGATGGCGTTAATACTGACCGCAGCAGCCTTCTGGTTGCTCTGCGGCACTAAGTTTTCTTACTACTTTCACTCATTCTTCCTTTACATTTTCTTTCCTCCTCTCACGGAGCATTATTATTAAATGTATTCTACGGATACCTGTAAATCTAAACACGGCAACCGAGGCCAATAAACGAGAGGTTTATTCAAGGGACGAGCTTAGAGTGACCACCTATCCCGCTTTACGTTGTATTACACAGCAATTTTGTGATTGGATAACCGGAAGGGCGTGGTAGTTAATTCCAGCCCGGTGATGGTTGCAAAATGGCGCCGTGTTAATGCACGGAGAAAAAAATTGCTATTGTTACGACGGTATGTATTTCCATTTCTGGTTCTTTTCACGTTAGCGATTAACGCGTCATGTGAAGGACCAGTGTTCCACAGAGCGTGCGAACGGTTTGTTTTAAACCGTCCGCACGCTGTTGAACCGCCGAGTGGGGCAGCCGGTTAGCGTGCTAAACAGTAGCCTGTTTGAGCCGCACGGTTTGCACATTCAAACTAATTCTGACCGCACTATCGCTTCAGTTAGTGTGTGAATTGTACGAGATAGCGCTTTGTTA
>NW_007586090.1:0-1173 GCF_000523025.1 Cynoglossus semilaevis | reverse complement strand
CTTCTCCTCCTCCCACTTGGCGCCAACCCAGAGAAGGCACCGGAGTTCCGGGGTTGGTGTGGAGAGAAAAAAAAAAAAAAAAAAGTCTTTAAAAAAAAAAAAAAAAAGAAAGTTTCGTAATATAAGAAGATTCCAAAGTATGAACATGATGTTCTCTGTTATGACTAAAACTTTTGGTTCGTAAACTTACCATAGAAATGTAAGGAGTCAGTCCTGGTGTCGTCATGAAGTGACGTCACCGGGAGTGTTTTCAATATGGCCGGTGATGAAATGTTGTGTAAAAAAAAACCCATTCTTTTAAGAAGTCACGTCCGTTTTTTAGGTTGGTTTTTTTTTCTGAGAAAACAAACCAAGAAACGCCGCAGTCGTGGGCGCATGCGCGGATATATAAATGTCGCCGTCATTAATTAGGAAAACACTTTTGTTATCGTAATAAATAACTTTTGGTTCGTAAACTTACCATAGAAATGTAAGGAGTCAGTCCTGGTGTCGTCATGAAGTGACGTCACCGGGAGTGTTTTCAATATGGCCGGTGATGAAATGTTGTAAAAAAACCACAACAAACAAACCGTCGTGTTCGTCCTTTTAAAAAGTCACTTCCGGTTTCTTTTGGTTGTTTTTTTTTAGGAGAAAACTAACCGAGAAACACCGCAGTCGTAGGCGCATGCGCAGATATATAGCTGTCGCCGTAATTAATTAGGAACACACTTTTGTAATCGTAATAAATGACTTTTGGTTCGTAAACTTACCATAGAAATGTCAGGAGTTCCGTTTATTTATGTGAAACACACTCGCCATGCAGTGACGTCACCGGGAGTGTTTTCAATATGGCCGGTGATGAAATGTTGTAAAAGAAAAACAACAAACAAACCGTCGTGCTCGTCCTTTTAAAAAGTCACTTCCGGTTTTTTAGTTGTTTTTTTTCTTCTGAGAAAACAAACCAAGAAACACTTGGCTGCAGTCGAGGGCGCATGCGCAGATAGATAACTGTCGCCGTCATTAATTAGGGAAAATTGTTCCAACTTCTGGGAGACCCCGAACTACGACGCCCCCTAAAGGGACATGGGGGGGGAGGAGGTTTGTGGTTAGAACCCGAACGTTTTATGTGTTTCGCATGCGCATGCGCAATTTTTTTTCCTTATAGCAATTTAGGGACTTCGTTAAAAAAAAAAA
>NW_007586089.1:0-1173 GCF_000523025.1 Cynoglossus semilaevis | reverse complement strand
TTTTTTTTATTTTTTTTAACGATACATTATATATTACAAGAGCAGGATATACAAATACAAGCCAACAGAGGCGGCATCGCCATACCTTTCTGTCAGGTTAGATACAAAAAAGATTATATGAATATTAAATATATATATATTATTAAAAAATAAATGTATATAATTTTCTTTTTTTCATCTCTGAGACTTTTAAATAATTTTTAATGATATTTTAATTATATTTTATGCTCTGTTTTAGGTACTCCAATCACAATCTCATGCTTGTATTAGTTAGTAAATATTATGAAATACTATATTTGTTGAAAAAAACCCCGTCAAAACAATGCTTTTTGTGTGTGTTTCTCCCTTTTTCTTTGAGTCTTTATCTCGCCCACTGCCACTGATCTGCTCCTGTGTGAATCACCTTAAGCCGAGCTCAGACGACTTATATTGGTTCTGATTTAACCTTGATCACCGTCACACTGCTAGTGAAGTTGAGTTCAGATAATCTTGGAGAAGTGAGAGATCCACTTTCACACCTAAAAGTGGGGATTATTATGGGCTGCAGTTTGGCACGGTGGTTATTATTGTCATCCTGCAGCAACAAGGGGCCTAGGTTGGGATCTCTGCACAACACAGTCCTTCAGAGTAGAAAATTGTCATTGTGTAGGTGTGTTTTTTTTTCCAGCTAATGCTCTGGCCTCAAATGGATGGATTTGGATAGATTGGATTTGGATGAATCACCAAAAATTGGGTCATTGAGAGATTTATTACTATTATCGACTGAAATGTAGGTTTAAAAGGGAATATTCTTAACAAATACGGTTGTTATTCAATGTTATTTATGCTACATTAGCATAGGAGCAGAAAACATGGAATATTGAAAATACGCTTTTTCTCCAAATATGATTCACACTATCACTGGGGCCCAGATGTGGGCCATACTACAGTTTGGACAGCACTACTGTGCTAAGTTAACACAAATGCCATGCATATAAAAAAAAGTTACATATATTAACTAGACAGAAAAAATTGACAGAAAAGATGATTAGTCGACATAAGTCGAAAGTGTTTGTTCTTCTGCGTGTATGACCCACTCTTTACTTCTGATTGGCTAACGCTAATATTTTATGATTGACCTGACTAATAGTAATCACATAAACATGGACGATAACATTACTTTTAGTAAAAGGA
>NW_007586088.1:0-1174 GCF_000523025.1 Cynoglossus semilaevis | reverse complement strand
TCAAGATTTACACGATGACGACGGAGTGAATGGGTGTGAAAGGTAAAACTGTGGTGTAAAACACACTGTATCAAAGATTTTCTTCTTTAAAAAAAGTTGTCTTTAATTCAATATAACTTTTCTTATGTTCGAACACAGCTTCAGGGATTTAAACCAACAACAGCCACAGATGATGATTATCAGAGCCTCAGCCAAAGCCTCAGTCTCCCGCACAGCTGTCAATCTTCAGCCTCCCACGTGGTCAGCGGGGCGGGCGCATCTCAAAGAGTTGAACAAGCAACTTTTAGGGAGGCAAACAATTGCAGCCGTCGCTTAGTTGCATGTGCACATGCATGTGGTCTTTCACTCCGCATCAGGAAATAACGAGCCGTCCAGACAGTGGACTCTTTCTCCGGGATCCAGATCCAGACCTGTGCCATCTGTTCGGGCTGTAAACCCGGTGCGCACCGCCACTGTTTCCTGATCCGACTTCCATTTAAAACACAGGTCTGAACTCAGAACCCAGTCTGTCGGAGCTAGCTGTTGTGACTGCGTTAACCGCGCTGGTTAGTGTGTCCACAAAGTCATCTGGTCCAACTGTGGAAAGACACCAAGGACACGAGCTGTGGTGATTTGTCCGATCTTGGAAGCAGGATTTCAGTATGGATAAATCCAGCGACTCCGTCCAGGACAGTAAGCCGGCGTGTCAGTGTGTCACCAAGTCTTCAGTCCCCCGGTGGCTGCCAGGTTTCCCCATCGCTCTGTGCTTGTTGATGTCGCTGAGCTCCATCACCGTGTGTCTCCTCATGAGCTTCAGGACCTTCCAGCTGGAGAACCGACTGCAGATGGAGCTGGACAAGGCTTCCATCTTCCACCCGCCGCACCGGGCTCTTCTGACCGAGGATGGAACCCTAATTCCAGAGCTGAGCTCCTCGATAGGGAGACTCGTGGAGGAGGTATGTTGATTGCTGTTTTGATCAAAAACAATTGTCCTCCACGGTTGCATGTGTTTTTCACATGATTCCCTGACAGGCGCGCGGCTCGGCTGTGCGTAAAGTGTGCGTCATAGCACGGAATGCGGCGGAGACGGCAGATGCACAAACTTGGCTCTGTTTTTAAAAAAGTCTTCTTTCATGATTTCTCTTAAAAATCTGTCCTTTTTATATCATGGCCTCGGGGACTGGCGCTGCAGCTG
>NW_007586087.1:0-1174 GCF_000523025.1 Cynoglossus semilaevis | reverse complement strand
TTCATATCTATTATGAAATTGCAATACTTTGATTTTAGTGAGGTTAGTACAGTACACGGTCATAGCCCGTAATGTAACAGTACTAATAACTGGCAGAATTTTTTTTTTTTCTATGTTTCGGTTTTCAACCTTGGATTCAATGTTCATTTCGGTGCATTCCTAATTACATTCAATTTATGTTTATCCAACATCAACATGTGCCGCCTTGATACTTGCTATCATCTGCTGTTAAGATACAAATTTACAATTTTGATTTTCTTTGACTGTCCGTCAGCTCTACAACATGCTGGTGGAGACAGGGGAGTTGGAAAACACCTACATTATCTACACATCTGACCACGGATACCACATCGGACAGTTTGGCCTGGTCAAAGGTAGGACGCAAGTATATCCTTCTGTACATATGTCAAAGGTACCAGTTGAAGTCACAAATATTACTCACAAGATACTTTCTTTTTTCAAACTCGTTTGTTTATTGAAATTACCAACATTTGTTTTCGACTCAAAAGTACACATTCAAATTAAATGAAATGTATCTCTTGCCGCCAAACCTGCCTCATTCACTGCTGTGCATACTTAGAAGTAGTAAACAAAAATTGGCAGCTTAAAATAATAATAGAATAAATGCATCTAAAAAAAAAAAAATCACCCATCTTTCTCGGTGCATTCTTGGTCACAAATGCATGAACCTTGTTGTGCCGTAGTCGCATCATGACGTGGAAAATCTTCCCGATTTGCGAGTTGTTTTTCCGATCTTTTTAATGTTCGTATTTCTGAGGTGTATGAACAAAATACTAGGTATTGGGTAAAATAATTGTAGATTATACGTTAAGTCAGATCAGCAACTACCCCGTTTTGACCGAGTTGATGAAAGGTTTTCCGTCGGATAGTTGTTCTTCCGATTGTAGCGATTTAAGGACGCTACAAATCTGGAGCAGATGGGTAGTAATTTGGCCAGCAGTGCCAGCCCACCAACTGGAGTGTTTTGGTCGAGGGCCCAAACTGAAGGTTGGCCAACACCTGAAGACATCTGCCCAAGCAGGTGTAGGTCACAGAATGACTGCTGTGACATTCAAATTGCAAATTGCTGGACAGATTTCTATCCATTCCTATCCAATCTCATTTAACCACATCTTAGCTCATCTTCTCTTGTCTTGTTTTGTCTGTGACAGGT
>NW_007586086.1:0-1174 GCF_000523025.1 Cynoglossus semilaevis | reverse complement strand
GGGGGGGGGGGGGTCAACTCAATATATCATCGTGACAGTAGTAATGCAATACATTGTATCGTTGATGTATCGTGATACATGTTGCATCTCTTTATCTGTACCCTCCAACTCGTGTTCAAGACCAAAGCTCATTTACAAGCGATAATGATTCTGATCAAACGCGACTCGACTTCTTGTTTACAGGGCTCGGGGGGAAAAAGCTCAAGACCTCTATGAAAAGTTCAAATAGCTGAAAGTCGGAGCAAATGAGACGTTTGTTTGCCTTTTACTGTTGAAACACACTTTGCCCCAGGAGCTGATAAATACCCTACTGTTTGATGAACAAAACCACAGTGCAACGTGCCCTTGAGGTCGACTGTAATGAATTCTGCCAGTGTCTTCAGTGAACTCCACATTCCACCTCACATTTCCAGCAGGGCTACAAGTACTACAAGTACAGCATACAGTACATATTTCATGCAGTTTTGCTGATAGTAGACAACGGTGCCTAACAATACTGGAGCTCTGGGTTTTGACCCTAGGGGCAAAATTCAAAGTCTTTTAAGCAGCAACTCTCTCAACCAGGCTGGTCTTTCCTGAAACACGTGCTTACCCAAATCAGGGAGAAAGAGAGGAGGGGTTTTCAAAACAATCGTTTCAGTTTCGGTCATGCCTGATGCTCAAACACCCCAAAAGGCATCCCATAATCTTCTTGCGTTTTGCTCACAACTGCTTCAAACAGATGAAGGTCCAACCTCCTGATGACATCATCAGAGTGAATGACTCCAGGTTGAGTGGTCCGAGGTGACAACAGACAAAATGTGTCTGTTTGTCTACACAGTTAAAGCAGAAGCGGTTGGCCGATGACATCACTCTGTCAACCACCTCACTGACCATGTGTCTGAACGTACAGCTGTAGAAGATTAAAGGAACCTCTTCAACAGAAAGACACACTCGTTACCCACTTGGCTTCCTGTTCATATGTGTGGTCTGGTTTTCTCCGATAAGAAAAGGGTGGGTGGTGGGTTGTTACAGAGCAGCAGTTAACAACATACATTTATGTGGAACGCTTCTCGATTGTGCTTTGGCAATGAACAGTTCTTCTATCCAATCCACACAAAATAACTGATGGATATGAATCAGGCTCTGGGTCAGAAGGTCACCCTCCTTATCTACCAAGCAACCGCTGCCACAC
>NW_007586085.1:0-1174 GCF_000523025.1 Cynoglossus semilaevis | reverse complement strand
TATAATTTAGGGCCATTCCCACAGTGAGACATTAGGTTTTCCTTATAAACAACAGCTTTGTTACCCGTGGAAACAACAGATTAATATGTGACTGATGAACAATTCCACTAAAACTGCTGTGATAACAAAACATCAAGCTGTCACCAGGGTAGGGGCAAATATGAAAGAAAACAAGGAAAGGAAGTCCGGGAGCTAAAGCCTGGACACTGTAGAAAGAGACTACCTGCTCCTCTAAACTGCCCTTTATCTTTTCTCTAAAGCACAGCCACAGGGGATGCTGCACTTGCCTCAGTGCACAGAACTATCGTGAACCACAACCAAGGCGGAGAGTGTGAGATGATTGCTCTGTATCCTCGGGGCACTCATACTTGTATATAGTGTTCTGCTGGTTTTGCTAGTTTTGCCTCAAGTCAGGCAGTTCTTCTGGCAACGCTGTTCAGCGCGCCGGTGAGCAGAAGCCGGATCTTGCAGCGTTTGATTGGACAGCAGTCTCACTAAATCCAATGTGTTTGACCTAAATGCTTCCTTTTTCCTGGCAGAGGTGTCAGGAATGTGGCTGACATCACAATATAATGGTATTACTCAACCCAGCTTCAGATGGGTCTAAAAGGACCATGAGTGAGTTTGCATGTGCAGCTGTAGCCACCCGTTCCAGCCCAGACATCAGCACAGTGAGTCACTGACTTTATCTGTTTCCTGGGACAACATCCCATGTTGACAACACAGAGAAAGCTGACATCCTACTGAAGGTTTCATCTTATTCCCACTCTTCTTCACTTCTGCCCTATCTCCTTCCTTTTCCTCATCTGCCTGGAGAAAGGCTCAACAGGGACATGACGTCAGCAGATAAAGACATGCAAAAGGCGAACAAGAAAATGTCAGAAAGTTCATGAAATGGGGAGTGTGGGGTGAAGTGGGTGGGGGCTGGAGGAACACAGTGAATGGCTGTGTTACAGTGTTGTAGGCCTTCCTGCGTCTGTGCTCCAGAGACAGGCCCACCATTCCTCCTGCGCTCTCTTTATTCCTGGCTGCTGCTGTTTAGAGTTATGAGGTGATGATGTCATTGGTTGTAATGTCTTTTGCACAGAGTCTGACTAGTCATGGACTGGGAAATGGGCTGAAAGAAACCTCACTCTGATATTTTTCCCCCAGATTCTTTATTTTTACTTCACCA